>NC_053389.1:468986765-469162875 GCF_905171765.1 Bufo bufo | reverse complement strand
TTTTTGCCTAATTTTCCATTTTAACCCATTTTTTCCACTAACAAAGCAAGGGTTAACAGCCAAACAGACTGTATCTTTATTGCCCTGACTCTGCTGTTTACAGAAACACCCCATATGTGGCCGTAAACTACTGTACGGGCACACAGCGGGCGTATTAGAGTGAAAGGTGCGCCGTTTGGTTTTTGGAGGGCTGATTTTGCTGGATGTTTTTTTGGCACCATGTCCCATTTGAAGCCCCCCTGATGCACCCCTAGATTATAAACTCCATAAAAGTGACCCCATCTAAGAAACTACACCCCTCAAGGTATTCAAAACTGATTTTACAAACTTTGTTAACCCTTTAGGTGTTGCACAAGATTTAATGGAAAATAGAGATACAATTTCAAAATTTCACTTTTTTGGCAGATTTTCCATTTTAATATTTTTTTTCCAGTTACAAAGCAAGGGTTAACAGCCAAACAAAACTCATTATTTATGGCCCTAATTCTGTAGTTTACAGAAACACCCCATATGTGGTCGTAAACAGCTGTACGGGCACATGGCAGGGCGCAGAAGGAAAGGAACACCATATGGTTTTTGGAAGGCATATTTTGCTGGACTGGTTTTTTTGACACCATGTCCCATTTGAAGCCCCCCTGATGCACCCCTAGAGTAGAAACTCCAAAAAAGTGACCCCATTTTAGAAACTACGGGATAGGGTGGCAGTTTTGTTGGTACTAGTTTAGGGTACATATGATTTTTGGTTGCTCTATATTACACTTTTTGTGCGGCAAGGTAACAAGAAATAGCTTTTTTGGCACCGTTTTTTTTTTTGTTATTTACAACATTCATCTGACAGGTTAGATCATGTGGTAATTTTATAGAGCAGGTTGTCACGGACGCGGAGATACCTAATATGTATACAATTTTTTTTATTTATGTAAGTTTTACACAATGATTTCATTTTTAAAACCAAAAAAATGTTTTAGTGTCTCCATAGTCTAAGAGCCATAGTTTTTTCAGTTTTTGGGCGATTATCTTAAGTAGGGTCTCATTTTTTGCGGGATGAGATGACGGTTTGATTGGCATCTATTTTGGGGTGCATATGACTTTTTGATTGCTTGCTATTACACTTTTTGTGACGTAAGATGACAAAAAATGGCTTTTTTTACACCGTTTTTATTTTTATTTTTTTACGGTGGTCATCTGAGGGGTTAGATCATGTGATATTTTTATAGAGCCGGGCGATACGGACGCGGCGATACCTAATATGTATACTTTTTTTTTATTTATGTAAGTTTTACACAATGATTTCATTTTTGAAACAAAAAAAATCATGTTTTAGTGTTTCCATAGTCTAAGAGCCATAGTTTTTTCAGTTTTTGGGCGATTATCTTGGGTAGGGTATGATTTTTGCGGGATGAGATGACGGTTTGATTGTTACAATTTTGGCGTACATGCGACTTTTTTGATCACTTTTATTACCTTTTTTGGGAAGTAAGGTGGGCAAAATTTCAATTTCATCATAGTTTTTTATTTTTTATTTTTATGGTGTTCACCGTTCGGGTAAAGTAACATGACCGTTTTATAGATCAGGTCGTTACGGACGCGGCGATACCAAACATGTGTAGGGAATTTTATTTTTTTCATTTTTTATCAGTGATAAATGTGTTTTTTGATTTTTACTTTTTTTTTCACTTTTATTCACTTTTTTTTGACCCAGACCCACTTGGTTCTTGAAGATCCAGTGGGTCTGATGTCTGTATAATACAGTACAGTACAATATATATTGTTCTGTACTGTATTTTACTTACACTGAACAGATCTATGCCATTCAGCACAGATCTGTTCAGCACCATGGACAGCAGGACGCCTGAGAGGCGTCCTGTTGCCATGGGAACCTTCCCCGTCTGCTCAGAACTTCGCAGACGGGGAAGGGTAAGGAGGGGATCTCTCGGGGGGCTCTCTGGGGGCTCTCTCCCTCCCCATCGGGGGGCTGCAAAGGCACAGCAGCCCCCCGATGGGAGAGGGAGGGAGCTCCCTGCGCTGTTAACCTTTTCCATACAGCGGTCCGTACGGACCGCTGTATGGAAAGGGTTAAACGGCTGACATCGCATCGCAGATGTCAGCCGTTTATACCAGGGTGCCAGCAATGTGCTGGCACCCTGGTATACCCACTAGACACCAACGATTATACAAGGGGAGGCGGGCGGGGGATCGCGATCCCGCCTGCCGCACCGCCCGCCTCCCGCACCGCCCACACCGCCCGCAACCCTCCCCCTGCACCTCCCGCCACCATAAAAATCATTCGGGGGTGCAGGGGGGGGTAAATAAAACTTTTTTTTTGGCATATAAAGTTTCTGATCCCTGCGGTCAGGGACTGCGGGGACCAGAAACTTCAGAAATCGCAGCAAACCGCAGGTCTGAATTGACCTGCGGTTTGCCGCGATCGCCGACATGGGGGGGTCACGGGACCCCCCCGCGCATTTAGCCTAGGTGCCTGCTCAATGATTTGAGCAGGCACCGGGTTCCGATCACTGCCAGCCGCACGGCAGTGATCGAAAATACACAGGGCGTACATGTACGCCCTGTGTCCTTAAGTACCAGGGCACAAGGGCGTACCTGTACGCCCTATGTCCTTAAGAGGTTAAAAATCTTGTGTCTCAAAGCGAGAGGCACAAACAACCTCCCAGGAGGACAAAGATCAGGAGCTTCTGACTGGGCTGCCTGCACCTCTGCCTCCAATTCAGGAAAAAGAGCAGAGACCACCACACCTTCAGCCAAAATGGGACCCGGGTCTTCAAAATTCCCACCTCCCGGAAAACAACGTGACAGGGCATCTGCCTTCACATTCTTAACCCCAGGGCGGAACGTGACAACAAAATTAAACCTTGAAAAGAACAAAGACCATCTGGCTTGTCTCGGGTTCAGACGCTTGGCTGACTCCAAGTAGGCCAGATTTTTATGGTCAGTAAACACGGTAATAGGGTGTCTTGCTCCCTCTAGCCAATGGCACCATTCCTCAAAAGCCAACTTGATGGCCAACAATTCCCTATCTCCCACATCATAATTTTTCTCTGCGGAGGAGAGTTTCTTTGAGCAAAAGGCACACAGTTGCCATTTGGCAGGAGAGGAACCCTGAGACAAGACCGCACCCACCCCTACCTCAGAAGCATCAACCTCAACTATGAAGGGTAACGAAATATCAGGTTGTACCAGGATGGGAGCGGAAGCAAAACTCTCCTTGATATTAGAAAAGGCCTTACGCGCCTCTACCGACCAGGAAGAAAAATCTACCCCCTTTCTGGTCATATCAGTGAGTGGCTTAACAACAGAGGAATAATTCAAAATAAATTTCCTGTAATAATTGGCAAAGCCCAAAAAACGCATCAGCGCCTTCTGATTCTCAGGAAGCTCCCACTCAAGCACAGCGCGGAGAGAAGAAACCCCAGAAATTGAATTTCTGGAACTGCAAACACACATTTTTCCAGTTCTGCGTATAATTTATTCTCCCGCAGAATGAGCAAGACCTGACGTAAGTGTTCCTTATGAGTCTTGAAATCAGGAGAAAAAATCAAAATGTCATCCAAATACACTAATACAAATTTTCCCATTAAATGATAAAAAATGCTGTTCACGAAATGCTGAAAAACGGCTGGGGCATTCATCAAACCAAAAGGCATAACCAAATTCTCAAAATGGCCCTCAGGGGTATTGAAAGCCGTCTTCCATTCGTCTCCTTCTCTGACCCTGACCAGGTTGTATGCCCCTCTTAGGTCTAATTTGGAAAAGACTTTAGCCCCAACAACCTGGTTAAACTGGTCCGGGATCAGAGGAAGCGGATAAGGATCACGAATAGTGATACTGTTCAGCTCCCTGAAATCCAGACAAGGTCTTAAAGAACCATCTTTTTTCTTAGCAAAGAAAAAGCCAGCGGCAACAGGTGACTTCGAGGGTCGTATGTGTCCTTTTCTCAGACTCTCAGAGATATAAGCACGCATAGCGACCCTCTCAGGTTGGGAGAGATTGTATAAACGAGATTTAGGCAGCTTGGCGCCTGGGATGAGATTAATAGGGCAATCATACTCCCTGTGCGGAGGCAAATCCTGAACTCCACTCTCAGAGAAGACATCCGAAAATTCTGAGAGGAAAGGTGGTACAGTCTTGGTAGAAACCTCAGAAACAGATGTTATGAGGCAATTCTCTCTGCAAAAGTCACTCTAACCATTTATTTGCCTCGCTTGCCAATCAATGGTGGGGTTATGTTTAGTGAGCCAGGGTAGTCCCAACACTAGAGGAGTAGGCAAACCGCCAAGGACGAAACATGACACATCCTCAACATGAGCATCGCTCACAATTAAACGGATATTGTGAACTATGCCCTTTAATGATTTCTGAGAAAGTGGAGCGGAATCAATAGCAAAAACAGGAATATCCTTTCCCAAAGTGCATACCTGGAAACCATGAGTTATTGCAAATTGATTATCAATGAGATTGACAGCTGCTCCACTATCCACAAAAATCTCACAAAAAATGCTCTTGCTCTCTAGCGCCACCATAGCAGGTAGGACAAAACGGGAACTACAAGCAAACGGAAAACCTTCAATTTCCGCCTCAACCCTGCCAATAGTAACAGATGGAACATTTTTAAAAGATTTTTTCCTTTTTGTCTCTTTATTACTCCCAGAAAACTGCCTGAATCTCCTAGAGGGACAAACATTTGCCAAATGATTTATACCTCCACAACAAAAACAAACCCTCCCATGCGGGCTGAATCTTCTATTGTCTGAGGCAATCAACCCCAGCTGCATGGGTTCCTGCTCAGAAGGGGCTGACAGTGACTGAGACCCCTGCGCACAGAATGAGACCGCTGCACTGTCCCGGGACTGAGTATGACAGGAAGGAGAGATCTCTCCTCTCTCACTAAGACGCCTGTCAATACGAACGGCCTGAGACATAGCAGAGTCCAGGGAGATTGGCCTCTCATGAAAGGCAAATGCATCTTTCAATCCCTCTGAAAGACCCTGGCAAAATTGACTTCGGAGTGCAGCATCATTCCAACCAGTATCAGCTGCCCATCTCCGAAATTCTGAGCAGTATATCTCTGCGGATTGTTTACCCTGGCATAACAGACGTAATTTAGACTCAGCCAGAGCAATACGATCCGGATCATCATATATCTGACCCAGGGCTAAAAAGAATTCATCCACTGAGCGGAGGGGCCGTGCCCCCTCCGGTAGCGAAAAGGCCCAAGACTGAGCGTTACCCCTGAGCAGCGATACAATGATCCCCACCCTCCGTTCTTCATCACCAGAGGAATGGGGAAGAAGGCGAAAATGGAGTTTGCAAGCCTCTTTAAAACGCACTACCCCTAGAGAACGTATCCGGGAGCGAGATCTTAGGCTCAGCACAAACTCCATTAACGCAAGCTGAACCGGTCACTTGAAACTGAGAAAAAATCCTACGGAGATCAGCTACCTCCAATGAAAGACCCTTCAGGCGTTCAGCCAAAAGTGAAACCGGATCCATGCTTGAGACGGTTTTGGCGGCTTATAATGTCACGGATGGTGTACAGGAAACAAGACAATACAATATAAACAATGACTCACTGGATCCACAACTAAGGAACAAAAGGGAGACCCCTCCATGAGACCTGCCGCTCTCCCTTATTGCTCAGCCTATGCGACCACCCCAAAGGTGGATGGGCGCATATCCACGTACCTCGACTATCTTACACCTGAAGACCCTACAATAGTGAGGGGATACGACCACCGGCTCCCTACACAGACACGGAGGGAGTCAGGGTCACCTGGATCCAGAAAACAGAAAATCATAAATACATAAACAGCACTTATCTTGCAGACGACTGGGGACTGTGGACTGAGAACTAGGAACAGCATGCACACACACTCCAGGAAGTTGTATAAGCCGCACACTACTGCATTCTGGGGAGGAACTTAAAGGGCAGCAATCAGTCCAACTGCATGACAGCTGAGATAGACTAACAAGATGAGGAACTCAACCAAAACAAAGAAATTCAAGGAGGAGGATCTGAACGGCTCCTGTCAGAGCTTCTCAGCTGTCTGGCTGTGACAGCATGTTGCCATTCCTCATTCCCGTTTTTTCTTCTAGAAATGTATCAATAAAATGACACTTACAATTCCCCTTGTTAAAGTACTTTTGGTGCACATTTATGAAGACTGCCGTTTCAGACGCTGGTCTTAATAACCCGGGGCTGGCCTCTACATAACTTTGGCAGATCCTCCGACACTTCTAAATGTAAGACAGATTCGTAGCTGTCTTACATTTAGATTATTTTCTACACCAAAAACAGATGTAGAAAATGATGAATGAGATGGTGTGGCGAAACCAACCTCGCCACTGGGTTTTGGAGGGGCCTGTTTGCCAGCCTCTTGCCCCAGGATTATGGGCCCTCTCATCAGCCCATGCTAAACTTTTGAACCCCTGGTCTAATTCGTGCCATTTTGGGATATGTTAAATGTCTATGTGTACTGTAAAGGGTGGGACATTGTATATTTGGGTAGTGATGTCTGTCCTATTGTCTCCACGTGTATATTGGCGATTTCCCTTTGTCCTGAGAGATAATTGAATTACTCCTCGGTTGTCTCCAGGACAGAAGACATTGTGTATTCTCCTGCCTGTGATGATTACATTAACCCATTGTGTAAGGTAATTTTATCACAGGCAGAGGGGAGGATTTTGTGTGGGAGTGTTTTACTGTATTGTACGTGTTTATTGGTTGTTTTTATAAAACCCTGTGTGTGGTAACCTTGTTGGAAAATGTGTATAAGTCAATGCTTGTGTGTTCAATAAAGAGTTCCTGTTTTACCCTTCATCATGTTGAGGCTGGTGTTTGGGTAACTGATCGACACTGGGGATTGCTATACGCTGAAGATTTGCTATACTCCTCTGGCTATACTATTAGCTCTTGTAAGAGCTGTTCCTGCTTTCTAGATTTAGGAGAGGTTCACCCACTGGAGCCTGGAGCCTTGTCGTAGGTCCAGGGTGGGTAGGAGACGGCGAGACCTCAACCAAGCTTCAGCGGTTCGTGGGGTCTGTGGCATTTATGGAGTCAAGTGGAGTGCTTGGAGTCCTCACGAAGCGCTAGGAGCATCCATCGACGGAGGTACCCGGTCGGGGTGACAGGAGATCCGTTACAGGTGGGCCTTCCAGCACATCCCCTTCCCTGCCCACACCATGCCCATTTTTTGTGACCTGGTGTGAGTCGCAGATTGTGGCGCAAAGGACATTTGTGCTGTAATCTGCGCCAGAAATACGCCTAGTTTAGGCATATTTGTTTCATAAATGAACCCCTTTTTCCCTACCTAGTCTGACACATGCTCAGTTTTCAACTGCCACCAGCCATGTCTACTGTTAGAAGCTGTGACAGTTACAGGGAGAAAGCTGCAGCAGAAAGGACATGCCCCCTGGTTTGTGAGCTTGACATAAATCTAGCAGAGCAATTGGGGCAATGAATGGAGAGATCTCTGTATTTATGTGAAGTACAGGGCTGGTTCTAGCTTTGTGATTGTGAGTTTATATTTATAGTTTTCAAATGCTACATTCTATTACATCCACCCCTTTAAAATTCTTGGTGATCTGGGCGGCATGTGGGCGTACGGAGGTGATGCACGCACCTCCCTCCTGGCTGCTGAGCTCCTGCCCTGACGAGCGGGGACGTTGAAACCATGCTGGGCGTACCGCTGCTTGCTCCGCTCTCCTGCTGATGACCTGGGGGTGCCGAGGATGACACTGTGTCACTGACCTGCAGCTGGGCGCGCTGACAGCGTGAGGTCTGGATCTTTGGAGTTGAGGCAAGAGGAGGTGGTGGTGCCTGTACTGAGAGGAGAGGAGGTGAATTGAAGCTCCGAGGACCGGGCGGTGCGATTGCTGGCGCTTCTACCCCCCCTTCCCTTTGAGGATGAGGTGAGACGGATTCATGCTCCCTAGAACACCGCCACATCTAATTTGAGGTAACATCTGAAAAGGCACGGGCTTTGGGGAATGAAAGGGGCGCCATGTGTGTTGGTTCCTAAAGTGTATATATGGAATCTGGGTGGCACCCCTACCCCTGAAGGGCCCGTTTAAATTGGCAAAAAAATACTAAAGGAGGAAGGATATCAGCGGTGGCAATACAAAGCTTGATACAAGGCTGCTGTTTGGACAGGGGGTCGGGAGTTGGGGGGGGTCTGAGAAGGCTCCACCGAAGTGCTATTGAAACGAAGCTCAAAAAACAGGCCCATTATTGGTTCGACTGTTATTGGAAGGAGGAAAAGTGGAAAATTTGGGAAAAGAGAGGGAATAGCCATAGAGTCTGTTACCCGGTACTCTGAAGCGGAAAGTAGGTTTGAAACGGAATTATGATGCGGAGAAGCTTTTACTAAATTTACTAACTGAATATTAACCATTATGGAGACTATGAACTAACTGGAAAATTAAGCCTACTAACTGAGACTCCATTACCGTTTTATTTTTTGTGACACAAACAGGCATGAAGAGCTTGCCAATGGAACTGAGCAACTATAGGCTGCCATGATTGGCATGAATTAACTCTCTAACAAACGTGTATTAATTAAGACACTGCTACTGCTAATTTTATTTATTTTTTCTATCTCTTTCTCATGCTTTATAATTTTATGAAACTGACTGTATGTGTATGTTTTAGGAGGGAGAATGAAAATTGATAGACCATGACTGTATGAAGTAGTATGGGCAACAGAATATTTATGCAAAAGAAAACCTATGACATACTGTGGTTTAATGGGTCGGTAAGCTAATTCTCCCTCGCTACTGATCTAGCTACTGATACTGTGGTTGTTAGGTAAGGCGAGTGGAGGAGGTGGGTAAGGGGTAGGTAGTAAGGAAGTATAGAGAAGGCTAGACAGGGAGCGGGAAAAAAGGGCAGGGCACAGGTGGAGCTTAACACCTCAATTTCCCCAATGACTAGAAAATCTGAAAAATCAAAACAGTTACTCCTGACCAATATGCGAGGACAGATTAGCCCGCCAAAAGAGAAGAAAGTGGATGGGTCTCTAGTACAAGAGGGAGAGCCTACAATGAAGGGAAGTTTTGGGCTGAAAACACTAGAGGCAAGTTTCCAGTCTGGGGAGAGTGTTGATAAACAGGGGCGAGTAATGGAAGAAATTGCCGTAACAAAAGAGGAGCAGGCTCCTAGCTTGCAGGACATATTTCAAGAAATAAAAAAAATGTAATACGGCAATTCAGGATCTCTCTCTCCAGACTGGAAATATTAGGGAATCTGTGGGGCTCCTCAGAGCGGATGTCCAAAAATATAAAGAAAGGTTGATAGAAGTTGGGAAAAGGACGTCTGATTCTGAGGACCTCCTGCAGACGATGATGAAAGAAAAAAACTCCCTGAAGGAAGAAAATAGGGTTTTAAAAAACAAAGTACTGGAGCTGGAAAATAGGACTAGAAGGTCCGATCTGAGATGTCTTGGGATCCCTGAGGGTGTGGAGGGGCAAGATTTATGTGCCTTTCTGCAAGCATGGCTCAGGGAACAGCTGAGCCAGGACATCTCAGATTATAAAAATTTTGTGGAACGTGCTTATAGGATACAATCCAAGCTACCGGTATCTGGAACGAGATCAAGACCCATACTTTTTAGTCTGTTATCGATCAGGGATAAGGAGGAGATTCTGCGCAGATCAAGGGCAAAAGGGAATCTAGAATATCTGGACGCAACAGTAATGATCTTCTCAGATTACGCAAAAGAAACAATGCAGGAAAGAAGCTGTTTTATTGAAGTGAAAAAAATCCTGCGTTCTAATAATGTTAGATACTCGTTGATGTTCCCGGCGAAACTTAGGATTGAGTGGGAAAATAAAAACTGGGTTTTTGATAAAGCAGATGCCGTCCAAAGCTGGATTAAAGAAAATATAAGGAGTTGAGGGACAACAGGGCTGGAGGCCGGCGGGGAGGGGGTAATGCCAAGAGAAAGAACCAGGAGAGGAATCAGCCTGGCTCATTCAGGAGGGAATGGGTTAGGGGTTTTCGTTTTTTTTTTCCCCCCCTCTTCTTCCCTGTCTTCTCTCCTCTCCCCCTCCCCCAGGGTATCTAGCTAGGTTAGAAGACCGGACGGGTAAATATATATGTCTTTATGAGAATAATTTCTTGGAATATTAGGGGGATGAGTAGGGGAGCAAAGGGGGGGGGGGGGCGTTTTTGATGCAATACATAGATTTTTACCCGCTATAATTTGCCTACAAGAGACGCATTTGACCAGCGAAACGATACAGGGGCTGCGCAGACCATGGTTACAGCACTCTTTTCATCCAGTGTACTCATCATACGCAAGAGGTGTAAGTGTTTTGATACATCGGGACATCGATATTAAAATAAGGGAAGTAGTTCAAGACCAGGAAGGCCGATACGTTCTGATTGATTGCTTACTGGTCAACGACTGATTGTTACATTGGACTCCTCAAAGGCGTTTGATACTGTAGAATGGCCCTTCTTGATGGCAACATTGGAAAAGATGGGATTTGGAGATAAATTTGCATCCTGGGTAAATCTGTTATATACGGAAATTTCAGCAAAAGTGATATTGAATGGGGAATATTCTGATAACATTCACATTTGCAGGGAGGTTAGACAGGGTTGCCCTCTCTTCCCCCTGCTCTTTGCTATAGCCATGGAGCCGTTAGCAGATATTATCAGGCAAGATGCAGCAATTGAGGGCTTCAGGTTTGGTGGACACGAGGAAAAAAATTCTTTATATGCGAATGACATTATGCTGTTTGTTGACTCACATAGATCTTTGACAAGGATCTTTCAGGTCTTTGATCAATATGGAGAATATTCTGGGCTTAGTATAAACTGGTCTAAGTCAGCATGCGTCCCGATTGATCCTTTGAATGATTTTATTCCAGGTCCACTACAAATTATGAAGAATAACGAACCAGTTAAATACTTAGGTATTTAAATAACCCTGAATCCCAAGGATTATATTCAGCTGAATGTGACCCCAAAGATAAAAGAAATAAAGAAAAAGATAGAGGCATGGAAAAGATTGTATGTCTCGATGGCAGGTCGTATTTCTCTGGTGAAAATGTGCCTTCTACCATCCCTTAACTATGTCCTATGGAATTCACCGGTAATAATCCCCAAAAAAAAAATCTAAATAATAACTAGCACATTAATGGACCTGATCTGGCGAGGAAAAAAAAACGAGGATAAAAGTACAAATATTGTGTAGTCATGAGAAGGAGGATGGACTATCAATTCCAGATGTGGAACTTTATTTTATCTCCGGCCAAATAAAAAACATGATAATGTGGAGTAATACGCAAAGATATAAGTCTATGGTTGCAGGAATAAACAAAACACTAGAGAAATGTAATATATTTCAACTAATTGAAGCTGGAATCTTGGGACAACAGAGTAGTAATAAGATACCGCTCTATGAGCTGATGGACATGGTATGGAGACAGCCAATAAATTTGTAGAATCAGGAGGGACTCCATGTGGACACCATACTTTGGGGTAATATCCATCTTACCGATTTGATGTTAATTGAGCAGTGTGGTGGAAACATGGAGTCTATAAACTGAGTCAGATAAGGAAGCAAGTTGATATAATAACATATGAAGATCTTAAACAGGAGTATAAATTGGGTAATCTAGAAGTGAGATTTTTTTTATCTACAGTTAAAATGTGAATTACATAGGCTGGTAGGGAAAACTACGCAAATAGGGACCCTTTCGCAGCCATTGCTTAATATATCCAGATTAACGGCAGGGAGGAAGCTAGTGTCTAAAATTTATGAATGTTTGTTACACCAAAAGACTAAGGGAAGAGCAACTTCTAGTCTAATGCATAAATGGAGAGAGGCTATAAATCCCCAACAAGAAAAGTTTTGGGTATCAGCAATACAGCAAAAAAATAAGGTTTTAAAGAACTTTTCACATAGGATAACCCAATTCTACATACTAAACCGCCTATACTATTCCCCCGAGAAACTTATGAAATATTATAAACCTAAAGTATTTAGCTGTTTAAAATGCGGGGAAATAAGGGTGAATGATGTCCACATACTCTGGACGTGTACAAGGATTCAGGAATTTTGGGGACAGGTCAAGGATAAAATAGAGCAATATCATCAGGTTACTGTCACGAGTTGGAGGTCCCAGGAGAGACCACTGCGTCGTCAAGCAATAAACCAACGGAAATCAGGTAAAGACAAGAGTTTATTGCACAAACAGAAAACTGGAAAGCAGCACAGACAAAACAAGAGCTCTATGTACCGTCAGCACAGTGGGAGAAAACCCCCACTGCGCCACTGTCTAGTAATACTCCAGAGGGGCGTGACTAAGCAACTCCTGGTTTTCTCTAGAGCCCTAGATGGTAGGGTTAGACTTTGCCGCAGGAAGTTGCCAGGGTCCACTCTGGAGCGTGAACTAGACAGTGACAGCAGGAGCGAATGGACAACAGGTACCAGAAGGTACCGACGGCACATAGGCATACATAACATACAGGCAAATACAAAACAGGGCAACTAATAATACAAGCAGGAGTTCACGCAAGGGAGCAGGAGTGGCAATGAGCAGAGAAGGACTTGCTCCACCAGTAGTAAACTGCATGGCCTTGCACATGCCACTCTGCTGCAAAAACTTGCTGAACAGAGACATATAACATAACAAACATAACTGGCATAACAGATAACAAACACAGGAATGAGGATGGGAGAGAACGTAAATGAACAAGTAGGGAAACCCACAGAGCACAGGCAGACAGACACGGATCCCATGGGTCAGCAGCATGGGAGAGAGAGTACAAACCAGGAGCAGGACAAGACAACACACACCAGGAGAGCTGACCCAGAACTGAGGAAACCTTAGCCTTATATACAGGTTCCATGGGTGCAGCAGAGAGACCACACCCATGGAGCAGACAGAGGATTAACTCCTAATAGGCACACAGGGGAGTTAACCCATAAAGAACCACAAATGACTCAGGAACGGAACTTCAGCGAGGAGCGCCAAACAAGCAATGACGGAAGGTCACAGCCAGGGATAGTGGCTGTGAGAGTTACAATACCTAACAAATTTGAGTTTTGTGTATTGGGAGTGATGGATAAAACGGATACCCCTCAACATCAAGAAATTGCATCCAAACTCCTTTTTCAGGCAAGGAAATGTATTATGGGACATTGGGGAGGCAAGGCCACCCCCTCGATTAAGGAATGGGAGAGGCGCACTAAAAACGTACTTATTAGAGAAGAATACCACTTGATCAACATCCAAAAGAAAAATTGATTTGCAAAAACATGGAAGTTATGGCTAATGTAAGCCCTTTTTTTATTTTTATTTTTTTATTCTCTGATTTTCGGGTTATATACCTCATATGGGTGTTGGGTCCCCGGGGGTCGGCGAGTGAGAGAACGCAGGGAGATAGAATAGAGGATCCCTTTTTTTTTTTTTTTCCTTCTCCTTCACAGCAAATAATAAATAGGGAGGGGGGGAGGTTAAATACATATTTGTAAATTTAAGATGATATAATGTTCACAATGTTTTGTATAATGTAAGAATATAATAAAGACTATTTAAAAAAATAAAATAAAATTCTTGGGGATCTATTAATATATAATCTGACATCTTATCACAATGCTTTCCATTAGGTTGCTTTGGATAGCTGCCAATTCACATGTATGGTTTTAACTTTTTTTTTCTATGGGTCATGTGACGTTATTTTTTTCCTTTTTGGGACATATGAACGTGTAATGTCTTGTTTAACTCCTTGCTGCAAAATTATGTAACTGTATGTCATTTGTATGTAAGGGATGTATGGAGTGGGCTCAGGAGCTGAACTCACTGCATATGAGATGAGTGTGTAATACTTCTGACACCTGCCAACAATCAATGACCAGGATAATGCTGATCCCATTTAACCTCTCAAATGCTACGGTCAAAACAAACCGTGGCATCTGAGGCGTTAGACAGAGGGAGCACCCTCTGTCCTTTGATCAGAGCCCTGGATTCCGATTGGTCGAGCTGTGCCTGTGGCAGGGCTTAATAGGCAGGCAGTCAAAATCCCATAGACCACTATATTATTTTATTTCAATCTATGGTACAAGCAATCAGAAGATTGCATATTCAAGTAATCTAGGCGACTTACAAATACAATTAAAATGTAAAAAAAAAAAAAAATCAAATTCAAATAACTCTCTTTTCCAATTTTACATATAAAAATAAACAATAAAAATACATAACGGGTAACATTGTGCCTTAGAATCTAAAATATTTATCATGTACAGTGAACATTGTAATGGATAAAAACATTAAAATGGCTTGCAGTTATAATGCCCCCCCCAAAAAAATAATAATTAACAAAACGTTGCATGTACCCCAGAATGGGATCAATACAACCTATAGCTTGTCTTGCAAAAAAAGTCCTGAAAAAGCTGTGTAGATGGAAATATAAAATTCTGGGTGTCAAAATATGGTGATGTAAATAATAATGAAAACTATATACATTTTCTATCGCTGCGCTTGCACTGATTCACAGAATAAAGTGGTCATGTCCTTTTCTGCACACAGTGAATGCTGTAAAAACAAAATAAATAAAAAATTCGGAATTGGCTTTTTTTTCCGATTTTCCAATACCACATGTAGTAAATTAAATGATGCTATTAAAAATAAAACTTGTCCTGCCGAAAATAAATCCTCATATGGCTTTGTGAATGGAACATTTAAAAAGTTATGGCTGTTGGAAGGCGGGAAGGAAAAAACGAAAACTGGCCTCATGCTTAAGGGATTAAGTGGTGAGTTGTATAGTCAGGCTATAAGTAAGGGCTGATTGTCCAAAACATGTCAGCCAGGCATCAATATTCTCTGTCTGGATCGCTTTTATGTTTGTACTGAAATAACATTGATGCTTTTACTGAATATTCTGCTCTGCTGCTGGACCTTTTGTTTTGTTCATTTGATGTGGATCTGAACCTCCGGACTTGTCCTTGCACTGGGGATTCACAAGTGCAAAGGGACATTTTGCTGAACATGCCATTGTATTATTCTAAAGAATGTCATAGCTGACATCAGGCCAACAGGGACAACGATATAGACCCACTGGGTGCCTAACCAGAGAATGTAGACTAACGCTGTGATTTCTTCACCTCTAACCCCCACCAGGGTCTATGAAAATTCCCACAGGGAATTCTCTGATTGTTACCCCCAGAATAGTCTCTGTTAGCATCGGCTGACATGTGGATGGACAGGAGACACCAATTTATAGTACCACGTCAGCAGACCGTAAACGGTCAGGCAGTGGTCAGGTTGGGCGGAGTTTGTTCTCAGTGGTATACAGGCATAAAATCAGGGCAGGTAGCAAACTGAAAGGCATGGTCAGAAACAGAGTCAGTCAGACAGAAAAAGACCAGAAAACAAGGAGTGGCAAGTCATGTCAATGATCCTTATCACTCCCCAGTCCTTCTATACCAATGAGCACATCTCTGCTTAATCAGACTTATAGGAAACACTGAGTGGTTGATGAACACTTCGATATGTCTGAGAAAAAAAGGTGCTCCTTGGACAGTTCTTTTTCCTTTTGAGAAAATAATGTCACTGTTATACCTTGAATGACTAATAAAGGCTCAATAGGCACATCTCCACGTATCTGCTTCCAAAGTCCTCCAGAATTAACAGGATGAGAAGTATTTAGAATGGCTTTGCCTCGGATGACATGGCATCCAGGGCTGATTATTCATGCCACCATTTTAAACAAACAAGGCAGACAAAGCACACATACAAGGGGTTGTGCATTGTCAGGATATCCTCAGGATAGGAACCCCCACCAATCAGCTGTTTGAAGGGGTGGCAGTGTAATTGCTGCTTCCTCTCCTATTTACTTGAAATGGGACAAGAAATTATAATTACACTGTACCACCTCTACAATCTAGACAGGGTGCAGGTAAACAGTGAAAGGACACAGCATTCGCACAAGCATTATATATCATGACACTGTACAACCACTTTAAAACAAATCGCCCACTATGAGGAAGAAGCACCACATTTTGCCCACCACTATTTACAGCATAGATAAGTATCCATTTATACATAACACTTTTCTTAACGGTACACAATTATGGTAATTAAACTTAAAAACAGTGATGGCCAGTTCGCAGTGTTCGCCAACGAACACATGTGGGCTGCCAACTTAACTCACAAAGTCCAGCGATGCACAGGTAAGCCCTTACCAGTGCCTGCGCCGCGAGCCGGTCTGAAGCAAATGCGGTCACCGGGAGCAGGCAGTTCCGAGAACAGCCGCGGGGGCCTTCATCGGGCTGTTCTCGGAAGTGCCTGCTCCCGGTGACCGCATTTGTTTCAGACCAGCTCGCGGTGCAGGCACATGTAAGGGCTTACCTGTGCATCACCGGTACTTGTGAGTTAAGATGGCAGCCTGCATGTGTTCGTTGGTGAACACTGCGGACTGGCCATCACTGCTTAAAATGTCCCAGGTACCACCTCATAGATCCACTGTGTAGACATTGCACTTTTTATATGCCACAGGTCAAGACTCTAAATAACTATCCACAAAAAATAGATTTTATAGTCAGGCAACATTATTAGTTATAGCACAAATATATTTATCATCGCTGTTCATAAATGTTTATTATTCGCATCAGTCCCTCACAATCTAATTTCCCTAATTTATCAGATACACGCTCTCTTCAACTTAACAATGTGTTTTTTTTGGCATGTGGGAGGAAACTGGAAAATCTCCATTCATATGTTGCCTTTCAACATCAATTCCAGTGCTGTAAGGCATAAATGTAACCAGTGAAATGCAGAGAGCAGAAGATCATTATGAGAGCCAATAATTATATTACATTTTATTTGAACCCAAGAAAAGGCATCTCTGGTGTTATAAGTAAATAATACTATCTAGCTGACCGTACATACAGTATAGCTGCATGAACAACATATTGCAGGATTATAATATTGTGCAAGAGGATCAGTTTACTCACGTATATTATGTAATTCCTTTCATTGACTTGCATATTGGATTTAGAATTTGTATTAGCAGACTAGGAGAGAATGTCGGCTCTAGCCAGTGTTTTATTGGATGATCACTGAGAATGTAGATGAAAAGGTTTTTGGTTCTAGCAACTTAACTGTTAAATCCAAGAAAGTATCAGATAAGCCTCTGTGCAGCTTCATGGCTAGGGTATTATATTTAAAACTGCTTACCCACAATGTCAGAAAGAAATATTTCACTAAACTATCTTGCCGTGTATTAATAGAAATCCTATGACGAATGTAAACATATAGAATGAAATGTCATGTTGCTCAAGGTATCACTTTCTGAAGAACAGTTCAAACGAATAATCTCATTCAGAGTAATCTTGGGAGCTCTAAAATGATCTATCATGCTCCTGGGCCCTGGCCCCACTATATTAAATGTAATACAAAATAGCATCTCAGATGTCATTGAAAGGCTGAAAATTTGTCTACTAGTGGCTTTCCGTTTTAAAACTGGTGAATTGTGACCAGCTATGTGACCACCCTTCCATTTTATATATCATCTCAATATCCATTTACTACATTTACTAGAATCTGAGCAATCTTTCTTTTATTTCTTCTTTTAACAGACAAGTCACTCTAATCGGAATAATAAATGAGTGGTGTTGTACAGGTGAAAAAAATTATTACTACCCACTAATAATCTAAACAAACTCTTTCGGGTAAATTCACAAGCTGTAGAATTGCTGTCGATTTTCTGTGTGTGGATTGTGCACCCAAAATCCACAGAAAAATTCAGTTCAAAATCTGCATGTTACACTTGTGAAATCCACGATGGAAAAGTTGACAGCATATGGAGTCAGCCTTAGGGTGCCATGCACAAGGTTCATATTATGTGCAGATTTTCGTGTGGAAAATCCGCAGCATAATATAGTACCAGTTAAATCTCATGTACATAGTGTGGAAATTCCCCTAAAACTACACTGCCATCTGCATACACCCTATACTCATATATTAGATCGGCTAAAATATCCATGCTTCGATAGTTAGCTGTAATGTGAATTCAAAAGATTGGAGAATGAATAAGCTTAAGCAGGCTAAGTGAATAAATATATTTACTAAGTGTGATTAAAAACATGATAAACAGACAAATCACATACAGAATAACAAAAAGTAAATAATCATCATTAGCCTACATATGCATTATGGAGCAGGACTCTGGTCAGCCATGCTATAACACATGGCTCTTTTCCACGTTATAACACATGACAGACACCCCAGGGTGTACAAGAGATAGGGCAAATTAATCCTTACATTCTACTTAGGATGAAATGCCAAGTGGAGTCCCCCCTAATTGTTGGTGCAGACCACAGTTATTCCCATCAGCCTGTCACAGACGTACCGAGACATACGGACGTACTCGCGACAGTGGGTGACAGAAGATCTGCGAGACTGGCAACACGTGCTTTGATCTGACAGGTTTCCTTTTCTGTGTTGTTTCTGATACTGGCCACACCTCTAACCTCCAGGTGTTTCTATTGTGGTCATTTAACTTTCCTTATTTATAGTTGCTTCTCCCACAATGCTGTGTGGTTTATAGCTTCAGTGGTATCTGTGGTCTGCTAATGTTTGGTTCTTGGCTGAGTTCCTGTTACTACCATAACTACTGGAAAGTTAAGTGTTTCCTTTTAAGTGTTGTTTTTCCCCTGCCGTTTGTTGTAGGCCTGAGGGAGACTGCTGTTTGTCCTTCCTTTCTGGAGGAACAGGTAGTTTCAGTCCTGTCACTATCGCCAGGGTCTTATAAGGTGAGTTAGGACTCTAGGTATTCCTGCGTATGAACTCACCTACCTTTGGGGTCTGTTCATACTGATAGCCAGTCAGGACTGTGACTAGGGATTTAACTAGGAGGTCTCCTTCTTTCTTCCCTAGCTTTCAGGTCTTGTTTCTTGTTCCCTCTCCTTCTTTAAAGGGGGCAGAACCAATCAGAACTTTAAAATACACATCAACTCTTTAAAGGGGTATTCCAGCATTGGATCCGCTATAAAGTAAGGCCCCCAGTCTGTTTGCTCTAAGGAAAGTGTTATACTTACCTGCTCCCTGCTGCTCTGTGCTGCACCTGTTTCATTCAATTCGATGATATTCTGGTCCCTGACTTCACTTCCAGCTGGGTTACAGACGGGGTCAAATGTGCTGCTGTAACCAATAACTGGCCTCAGCATGTCACTATCATTGACTGCAGTGGTGCACGTGACCCTGTCCTGAGGACAGCAATACAGTTGAATTGAGGAGGGCCTTTGCGGTCAACGGTCAGTTACATAAATATCTGAGGTTTCCAGCATTAATTAATGCAAGGAATATTAGGTTGTACCTAGCCAGTGGCTGTGAAGAGGACTCGGGCAGCCCACTGGGAACTTTCCAGGAACTGTTTATGGCCAGTCCACCCATTTCTCTGTACTGTTTGTCGGAAGTATATCCCTTTGGCACACAGTTGACCATTAAACTCTTGCCATACATGTTGACATATATGAATAGGAACTTTTTCAGTGTATATGCTGACATTGCACCATAAACATTGTATACATTTAGCCTCTTTCTGACAGTTGATCATTCTCCATTATTTTTCATTCTAGTGTTTAACCACCTCCGGACCGCTGTACGCACAGACGCGTCCTGGAGGTGGTTGTTTTATTCCACCTGGACGCGCCGGCGCGTCCTCTCGCGAGACGCGAGATTTCGTGCATTGCCGGCCCGCGCATGCGCATCGCGGGCCGGCAAAAGTTAAAGAAGTATTTCGTCACCAGCCTGCCAGCCACGATCATTGGCTGGCAGGCTGGCGATTTTCAAAAAATCAAATCAGAAGCCAGATAACAGATCATATTAGTAAATATGATCTGTTATATGGCTTCTCTGCTCCTCTGCTGGTCCTTTTCGTCGGTTGGATCCAGCAGAGGAGCAGACATCACTGTGAGTACACATCACACACTACCCTTAGCCCCTGATCACCTTCCATCACCCCCATCATCCAAATTAACCCCTTGATCGCCCCCTGTCAATCCCTTAGTGAAAGACAAAAAGTGATCAGTGTAAACTGACACTTTTTTTTTTCACTAGTATTGGCTGTTAGGTTTAGGATTAGTTTAGGCCCCTTGGTTAGGTAGTTAGCGATCGGTTAGCGCCCAGCCCACCGCACCGCAGTCACTGATTCGCTGATTAGCGTATCGCTAATCAGCATTTGTACTTTTATAGTATCTGTAAGTGATCACGGTCAGATCTATAATAGTATTAGTGTCACCTTAGCTCGCCCTCCACCCAAAACGCAGTGTTTGCCCGATCAGGCCTGATCGGTCGCCCACACGTGCGTTCACCCACGCCCGCCCCACCGCAGTGACAAAAAATAAAAAATTTTTGATCACTGCACATTCACTTTACACGCTCTGCGGCGATAAAAAAATCCGGTACTTCGCTAGCCTCCCCATTGTAAGACAGGCTTGCTTTTTTTCTTGGGTAGTCTCAGGGAATACCCCTAAATTTAGTAGTCCAAAATGTCAAACAGGGGGTATTCTTCTGAAGAGGCCTACAGGATTCTGACCCAGTCAGATGAGGAGTGGGAACCCTCATCTGACGAATCTAGCGGGTCAGAATATGAACCTGTAGAAAGCAGTGGCTCTCTGACCCAAAGTTCGGACGAGGAGGTTGAGGTCCCTGGCAGCACCAGGCGTACCCGGCCCCGTGTCGCTAGACCACAGGTTACGCAGGATCCGCTTCAAGAGCAGCAGAGTGGGGCTGTCGCTGCCGGATCATGTGGTGAGGCATACACCAGCAGCGCAGCCCTCCCTGGACCTAGTACCAGCACTGCCGTACAACATGGTGAAGTAGCGAGCACCAGAAGGGCAGTTGAAGCTGGTACGGTGGCACGTGCAGTAGTTACCCCGTCGCAGCCACCGCACAGACAGGCCCGTAGAGCCCCTAGAATCCCTGAGGTGCTGGCAAACCCTGATTGGCAGTCACCAACTTCAGCCGCACCATTAGTTCCCCCTTTCACCGCCCAGTCTGGAGTTCGGGTTGAGACGGCTCAGATCAGTACGGCCCTGGGATTTTTTGAGCTGTTCTTGACTGCAGAGCTCTTGGACTTAGTCGTGGCAGAGACAAACCGGTATGCCACACAATTTATAACCGCAAACCCGGGAAGCTATTATGCCCAGCCTTTCCGGTGGAAACCAGTCCAAGTTTCCGAACTTAAAATTTTTCGGGGCCTTCTCCTCAACATGGGTCTAACCAAAAAGCATGAATTGCGGTCATATTGGTCCACGAACCCGATTCATCACATGCCCATGTTCTCTGCTGCTATGTCCAGGGCACGTTTTCGAGACCATCCTGCGTTTCCTGCACTTTAGCGACAACACCACCTCCCGTCCCAGAGGCCACCCAGCTTTTGACCGGCTCCACAAAATTCGGCCCCTCATAGACCATTTCAACCAGAAATTTGCAGATTTGTATACCCCTGAGCAAAACATCTGCGTAGACGAGTCCCTAATACATTTTACCGGGCGCCTTGGCTTCAAACAATACATCCCAAGCAAGCGTGCCCGGTATGGGGTCAAATTGTATAAGCTCTGTGAAAGGGCCACAGGCTATACCCACAAATTTCGGATCTATGAGGGAAAAGATCAGACCCTGGAGCCGGTCGGTTGCCCTGACTACCTGGGGAGCAGTGGGAAGACAGTCTGGGACAGTGTGGCCCTCTTTAGGCATTTGGGAACTCGCCATTTGGGGAATGTGTTTTGGGGTGTCATTTTACATATACCCATGCTGGGTGAGATAAATATCTTGGTCAAATGCCAACTTTGTATAAAAAAATGGGAAAAGTTGTCTTTTGCCAAGATATTTCTTTCACCCAGCATGGGTATATGTAAAATGACACCACAAAACACATTCCCCAACTTCTCCTGAATACGGCGATACCACATGTGTGACACTTTTTTGCAGCCTAGGTGGGCAAAGGGGCCCACATTCCAAAGAGCACCTTTCGGATTTCACAGGTCATTTACCTACTTACCACACATTAGGGCCCCTGGAAAATGCCAGGGCAGTATAACTACCCCACAAGGGACCCCATTTTGGAAAGAAGACACCCCAAGGTATTCCGTGAGGGGCATGGCAAGTTCCTAGAATTTTTTATTTTTTGTCACAAGTTAGTGGAAAATGATGATTTTTTTTTTTTTTTTCATACAAAGTCTCATATTCCACTAACTTGTGACAAAAAATAAAAACTTCCATGAACTCACTATGCCCATCAGCGAATACCTTGGGGTCTCTTCTTTCCAAAATGGGGTCACTTGTGGGGTAGTTATACTGCCCTGGCATTCTAGGGGCCCAAATGTGTGGTAAGGAGTTTGAAATCAAATTCTGTAAAAAATGACCAGTGAAATCCGAAAGGTGCTCTTTGGAATATGGGCCCCTTTGCCCACCTAGGCTGCAAAAAAGTGTCACACATCTGGTATCTCTGTATTCAGGAGAAGTTGAGGAATGTGTTTTGGGGTGTCTTTTTACATATACCCATGCTGGGTGAGATAAATATCTTGGTCAAATGCCAACTTTGTATAAAAAAATGGGAAAAGTTGTCTTTTGCCAAGATATTTCTCTCACCCAGCATGGGTATATGTAAAATGACACCCCAAAACACATTTCCCAACTTCTCCTGAGTACGGAGATACCAGATGTGTGACACTTTTTTGCAGCCTAGGTGGGCAAAGGGGCCCATATTCCAAAGAGCACCTTTCGGATTTCACTGGTCATTTTTTACAGAATTTGATTTCAAACTCCTTACCACACATTTGGGCCCCTAGAATGCCAGGGCAGTATAACTACCCCACAAGTGACCCCATTTTGGAAAGAAGACACCCCAAGGTATTCCGTGAGGGGCATGGCGAGTTCCTAGAATTTTTTATTTTTTGTCACAAGTTAGTGGAAAATGATGATTTTTTTATTTTTATTTTTTCATACAAAGTCTCATATTCCACTAACTTGTGACAAAAAATAAAAACTTCCATGAACTCACTATGCCCATCAGCGAATACCTTGGGGTCTCTTCTTTCCAAAATGGGGTCACTTGTGGGGTAGTTATACTGCCCTGGCATTCTAGGGGCCCAAATGTGTGGTAAGGAGTTTGAAATCAAATTCTGTAAAAAATGACCAGTGAAATCCGAAAGGTGCTCTTTGGAATATGGGCCCCTTTGCCCACCTAGGCTGCAAAAAAGTGTCACACATCTGGTATCTCCGTACTCAGGAGAAGTTGGGAAATGTGTTTTGGGGTGTCATTTTACATATACCCATGCTGGGTGAGAGAAATATCTTGGCAAAAGACAACTTTTCCCATTTTTTTATACAAAGTTGGCATTTGACCAAGATATTTATCTCACCCAGCATGGGTATATGTAAAAAGACACCCCAAAACACATTCCTCAACTTCTCCTGAATACAGAGATACCAGATGTGTGACACTTTTTTGCAGCCTAGGTGGGCAAAGGGGCCCATATTCCAAAGAGCACCTTTCGGATTTCACTGGTCATTTTTTACAGAATTTGATTTCAAACTCCTTACCACACATTTGGGCCCCTAGAATGCCAGGGCAGTATAACTACCCCACAAGTGACCCCATTTTGGAAAGAAGAGACCCCAAGGTATTCGCTGATGGGCATAGTGAGTTCATGGAAGTTTTTATTTTTTGTCACAAGTTAGTGGAATATGAGACTTTGTATGAAAAAATAAAAATAAAAAAATCATCATTTTCCACTAACTTGTGACAAAAAATAAAAAATTCTAGGAACTTGCCATGCCCCTCACGGAATACCTTGGGGTGTCTTCTTTCCAAAATGGGGTCACTTGTGGGGTAGTTATACTGCCCTGGCATTCTAGGGGCCCAAATGTGTGGTAAGGAGTTTGAAATCAAATTCTGTAAAAAATGACCAGTGAAAAGAGAGGTTTGTTCTATAAAGGTAAAAAAAAAAAAAAAAAAAAAGGTTAATGTTCAGTTCAAAAAGTTAAAGTTTAGATGTTCTGTTCCAAAGTTAATAAAATTATTGTGTTGCGGCCTGGTTTTTTCTATTCTGACAGAAGCATTGCGCTGCTGTCAGATTACACGCAAGAGCACCTTTCGGATTTCACTGGTCATTTTTTACAGAATTTGATTTCAAACTCCTTACCACACATTTGGGCCCCTAGAATGCCAGGGCAGTATAACTACCCCACAAGTGACCCCATTTTGGAAAGAAGAGACCCCAAGGTATTTCGTGATGGGCATAGTGAGTTCATAGAACTTTTTATTTTTTGTCACAAGTTAGTGGAATATGAGACTTTGTAAGAAAAAAAAAAAAAATCATCATTTTCCGCTAACTTGTGACAAAAAATAAAAAGTTCTATGAACTCACTATGCCCATCAGCGAATACCTTAGGGTGTGTACTTTCCGAAATGGGGTCATTTGTGGGGTGTTTCTACTGTCTGGGCATTGTAAAACCTCAGGAAACATGACAGGTGCTCAGAAAGTCAGAGCTGCTTCAAAAAGCGGAAATTCACATTTTTGTACCATAGTTTGTAAACGCTATAACTTTTACCCAAACCATTTTTTTTTTACCCAAACATTTTTTTTTATCAAAGACATGTAGAACAATAAATTTAGAGCAAAATTTATATATGGATCTCGTTTTTTTTGCTAAATTTTACAACTGAAAGTGAAAAATGTCATTTTTTTGCAAAAAAAATCGTTAAATTTCGATTAATAACAAAAAAAGTAAAAATGTCAGCAGCAATGAAATACCACCAAATGAAAGCTCTATTAGTGAGAAGAAAAGGAGGTAAAATTCATTTGGGTGGTAAGTTGCATGACCGAGCAATAAACGGTAAAAGTAGTGTAGGTCAGAAGTGTAAAAAGTGGCCTGGTCTTTCAGGGTGTTTAAGCACTGGGGGCGGAGGTGGTTAAAATGATTTATTTTGGAATGTACATACTTTACATTGTCTTGAAGTATACTCAGTTTTTTTTATGGGCAAGGAGGATACATGACTCGGATTTGAATTTTGAAAGGAAATCCGCCATTTTGAACAAACATTTTGCATAAAAAGGATATCACAATAGGGAGGTGAAACATGGTTATTTGCAAGAGAAGGTTACCCAACGTCAAGCTCTTCTACACCCAAAGTGTAAATGTAAGATAATAGCCTAAAATATTTTGCATGTCATTGCTAACTGGTTCTATTTTTCATATACTCTATGACAGGGGTGCACAACCTGCGGCCCGCGAGCCGTATGCAGCCCCCGTCCTCCTGGACAGAGACACAGCTGATCGTGCGACCAGCTGTGTTTCTGCCATGAGAGCCTCACGATGGAGCATTACAGCTCCTGCTTCCGCATTGTAGCAGGAGCAGGACAGGTCCCTGGCTGTTAGTGACAGCAGGGGAGACGAGGAGAAGGCAGAAGCAGTGTATTAGCGCTCCTGCCTTCTCCTCAGATAGGTAAGCAGCGCGCTATGCAGGATGGACCCGGCTTGGGGGGAGAGGAGTGCAGAGCTGCAAGGTCAGGAGACCCTGCTCGTCCCCACAGCAGGCTGATTTTCCCTGTAACTGCGGCTCCTTTGGATACAAAAAAAAATCTCCTATTGTCTCCCAAAGGTCTTTCAGTGACCTCTTGGGGACAAATTATGTGGAAAAAATATATATAAAAAATAAGTAAAAAAAATATAAAAAATAAAATAAAAACAAAAAAATAATAAAACACAAATGAAAGAAAAAAATAAATATATAATGTGGCAAAAAAAATATAGAAAATTATAAAGAAAATAAAAAATAAAATACAAATAAAAGAAAAAAATTTAAAACTGCTAAATACAGTATATGCGTGTTCATTGCCCCCCTCCCCAACAGTCTTTTTATGACCTCTTGGGGGAAATATTATGTGGCAAATATATATTTAAAAAATAAGTCATAAACCAATTATAAAAAAATAAAATACAATAAAATATTAATAAAATACAAATAAGGAAAAAATAAAAAGGAAAAATAAAAAATTTAACAGTGTCAGTGTCCCCCTAAGGTCTTTTTTAGTACCTCTTGGGGATATATTTTGTAGCAGAAAAATATTAAAAATTAAGTTAAAAAAAGATGAAAAATACATAAAAGAAAAAACACCCACACCAACCAAAACCATCACCATTATCACAAATTCACGTGAAACTATACATATTATATAACAAAACGACTGACACAAAATAGGGAACTAATTATAATAATTTATTTTGGTGTCAGTTTGCATATTTAAAGAATAAGGAGCTATAGTTTGAAAAAAAAAATACTTAAAAAAAATGTTTTGTACAGTTTTCCCCCCAATAAAACAAAAAAATAAATTATAAGGCCCTATGTGTCAAGTAAAAAATTGTTTCATAAATTATTTTGGTATTTCCAACACATAAAACATAAAAAAGTTCCAAATTAAGGGTCTGTTTAGGCCTGGCTATTAAAATGTTAGTCAATAAGCGCTTTCCCCACTAGTAAGGTAAAGTGCTTACTGGTTATTAGGAAAGCGCTGATTTATGAATTGGAGGCAGGATGGAAGGAAATGTTGCCACTTTTCTGGGGTTTTCCTGTAAAACTGACTTTTTAACAAGTTCCTGCAGCATCGCCCCTGAAACAGAAGATTCATGCGTGGGGACCGGAAGATGGAGACAGCAGGGGCAGTGCAGAGGAGCGAATCGGCGGCGAGCAGGTAAGTTTAACTCTTTGGTTTCAGGGGCCATACTGCAGGAACATGTTAGAAATTAATTTTTACTGGGAAATCCGTTTAAGCCCCTAATACACTGAGATATTCAGGTCAATTACTGGGAACAAGTGTTCAAAGAAACGCTCATTCCTGATATCCGGCCAGTATAATCATGCCGCACATCTCTGTGTAATCAGGGATGTGCTACCAATAATCAATATAACTAAATTAAGGCGGAATGACTGATAGCAATCATTCCTCCCCAGTCACTTTACTTTGGCCTGCTTAATAGGCCGATGCAAAAATATATATTTTTATTATTATTATTTATTTATTTGCGGCCCTTTGAAATAGAGTAATGTGAAAATGCGGCCCTCAGACGAAAAAAGGTTGTGCACCCCTGATCTATAAGCTATTGTTGCAAGTTGATTTTATTGTTCTATTGTGTTTAGTATGACAGCTACTGGGTGTGCTGAAATTCTCATTGTTAATATTTCACTTCTGTTATTGGCAAAGTATTAATTGTTTGACTTGGATGCACTTTGCATTTTCATGCCTTTAGAAGAATCATACATAAATTTCAATAATTCCAACAGCGATCCAATCACAGCGGAGAGCGTCACATCCAGGGAGAAGGTGAGCTTTTTTTTTCTCCCTGGATGTGACGCTCTCCGCTGTGATTGGACTGCGCTACAGCCAGGGAGAAGGAGACGCCCATTGAGAAACAGGGCAGTCTCCTCCTCCCTGTACCGATGATATTCATTACCATACCAGGCTGCAAAAGTAAAAGGGGGGCACAGCGGGGGAATGGAGCGCCGCACAGATAAGCTAGTAAGTGATCTTACATGCCTGCACTATGCCCTACACAACCCCCTACTTATTTCATAATGTCTGTACCCATGAAAGGTCCTCTTTAATCTATAAATGCTTTTATATATTTTATTTAAAAAAATTGCATCCAGATTTTTTCTTCTTCAATTTGCACAATGTAATATACAATACATCATTTTGGTATCACATTTAACCACTTCCAGACCGGGCCATTTACCCCCTTCCTGACCAGGCCAAATTTTTCAAATCTGACATGTGTCACTTTATGTGGTAATAACTTTGGAATGCTTTTAGTTATCCAAGCCATTCTGAGACTATTTTTTCGTGACACATTGTACTTCATAAATTTGAGTCAATATATTTCAACTTTATTTATGAAAAAATCCCAAATTTACCAAAAATTTTGAAAAATTCGCAATTTTTTAAATTTCTATTTCTCTGCTTTTAAAACAGAAAATGATACCTCATAATATATTTATTACTTAACATTGAGGAGAGGGGAGAAATATAAATAAGGGGGGAAAGAAGGAGAACTAAAGAGGGGAAAAGGAACGAAGGAGAAAAGAAAAGAAGAGGAAAGGGAAGGAAGGGAAGGAGAGAAGGAAGAAAAGAAAGAAAAAATAAAAAGGGGAGGGGAAGGAAGGAGAAAAAAAGGGGGGTGGAAATGGCCCCCAAGCAAAAATAGGCGTTCTGCTGAGTATATATCTGCCAAAATAGGCCAGAAATTGGCAGAATCGGACAAAATTTAACTTTTTCTGAAGTCCCCCAAGGTTGTAATTACAAGAGCAGGACAAAAAGGGTCGTATGATGTGGATGTAGGAAAAAAAAAAAAACTACAATGGAAGAAGTATTGGATCATTACATCCAGGAGGAGGGGGCGGAGAGAGATGATCTAAATGTTCCGAGCCCCTAGCTGCTAAGGTCAGGCAGGATCCTGGGATTGAAGGGTTTGGGACATTGGGAACAGAAGATCGCATTTCTTTATATGCTGATGATATTTTATTCTATATGCAACACACTAATACCACACTTTTGAGGGTTATTCGAGTTGTTAACTCATTTGGCGAAGTCTCAGGGCTCGATATCAACTGGTCCAAAATCATTCTCCTGCCCTTAGACACTTTAGAACTTCTTACTGAGGAGTTGGGTAGCAATTTGAGGATGTCTGACTCAATTGATTATTTGGGGATTACTATTTCTTCTAAGGTTGAAGATTTTGTACAGCTTAACTTGATCCCATTGATAACAATTGAGATCTAAAATAAAAATATGGCTTTGACTCCCGTTGTCTAGAGCTGATAGAGTATCTTTGGTGACAATGGTGATGCTGCCCCAACTACTGTATATCCTCAGAAACTCCCCAGTATGGATTGAAGATAGATTCTTTAAATTGATCAAGAGAATTATGAATGATCTACTTTGGGGGAGAGCGAACAGGGAGGATTAAATCTTCCCTGTTTCAAAGGCTATTTTCTCCTGTTCCCCACGCTCCAGGCCGGGTCTTTTTTGGACTATATAAAACCCAGCCAGCAGTCTCAGCTGGGTGTGATTTATCCTCAATTTGACAGAGAAGCTGGGGAGTTTCAGTATTTTGGGACCTGTGAATTTGAGCCCCATGCTGGGAAACAGGCCCCTAAAGCCTGCTGTGGACTGCGGGTGGAAAACTGCTAACCAGGTGAAGATTGTGTTCTATGGACATTGCATGGTGTGACCAAACACCAAGACTGTGAACGGTCATTTTTGTTTTTCCTTATGTGTGAATAAAAACCAAACTGTTTAAGTTGAAGACTTTGTGATTGCCTCTATACTGCGTCCGCTAGCCTGTCTACCAGAGCAAAACCCCACAATGGTTAAATCTTGTTAAAGGAAAGCTGTCACCTCCTAAATGCATGTAAACCCACCAGCAGTACCTCAGGGTAGCCCGCAGTGTGATACTAATCATACTGTTTATCCTGCAGTCCGATGCTGCATAAGGTCAGAAAACGATCTTTTATCCTCCGTCCGCGCTAATTGCATGTCTGCATGTCAGCTTGCAGTCAAGGGGGCAACGGCCTCCTTGTTTAAAGTCAAGGTAACGACGCCCCCTCTTGCCTTTGAATGACAGCCCGCAATTTGGCTTCGCTTTCCCAAGTCTCGCGCATGTGCAGTGCCCTCTGTTTTACTGTGCGATCCCATGTACCTTTTTGATTGATTAACATTATGTTTTTTGGGAGGTGAGCTCACTAAAAATATCTGTTTTGGCACAAATTTATTTATTTTTTACACCATTCACTTGATGGGGTAGGTCATGTGATATTTTTGTAGAGCCAATTGTTACGGACACGGGGATACCAAATATGTATTTTATTCTTTTATACATTTTTTTACCTTTTACACAATAGGAGCATTTTTAGAAAAAAAAATCATGTTTTTGTGTTGCCATTTTTACAGAGCCATATTATTATTTTTTTTGGCTGTGGTCTTGTGTGGGGGCTTATTTTTTTCGGGATGAGGTGAGGTTTTTATTGCTACCATTTTGGGGTACATACGACTTTTTGATTGATTAACATTATGTTTTTTGGGAGGTGAGCTCACAAAAAAATCTGTTTTGCCACAATTCTTATTTATTTTATTTTTATGTCGTTCACCTGATGGGGTAGTTCATATGATATTATTATAGACCCGGTCATTGCAGACGCAGTGATACCAAATATGTCTATTCTATTTTTTTTTCTTCTATTTTTTTTTACATTTTTTGAAGGGTTTCTACCACCAGAAATACTGTTATGCAGCTGACTGACATTAGCGATGCTCTAATGTCAGCACTACATAACAGTATGTTTTTTACATTGCTCCCTGCAGCCGTTCTGAAATAAACACTTTTATAAGATGCTAATGAGCCTCTAGGTGCTATGTGGGCATAAAATCAGCACCTAGAGGCTCCGTCTACTCACCCTTTATCCCGCCCAGGTCCCCCGCTTCTATTGATTGATGTCACGGTTCGCAGCATCGCTCACGAAATCCTGCGCCTGCGCCGTTCACTTCTGTATACGGCGCAGGCGCAGTGAGTGAATGATGCGCTCCTGGTGTCGGATTCCTCACTGCGCCTGCGCCAAATACAGAAGTGAACGGCGCAGGCGTGGGATTTCGTGAGCGATGCTGCGAACCGTGACATCAATCAAGAGGAGTGGGGTGGGCAGAACAGGGGACCTGGGCGGGATAAAGGGTGAGTGGACGGAGCCTCTAGGTGCTGATTCTACGCCCACATAGCACCTGGAGGCTCATTAGCATATTATAAAAGTGCTTATTTTATCAGAACGGCTGCAGGTAGAAATGTAAAAAACATACTGTTATGTAGTGCTGATTAGCGCATCGCTAATGTCAGTCAGCTACATAACAGTATTTCTGGTGGTAGAAACCCTTTAGCTTGCTGCTTTTCCAAGACTGCTTTACCAAGAGCTGATCTACAAGAGCATTGGAGATATTCAGGAGATACTCAGGAGGTAATCTGGAGGTGGATACAATCTAAACAAGTAAGATTTGTTTGTTTAAAATCTTTCCCCTCTTTACAATGGCAGACCTGGTTCTGTGCAGGAATTGTTGTGCTTTTATTTCAGGTTCCACTCTTCAGAGGTTTGGATACTGTCTGATCTGTAGACAGCTCTCCATAATGCAGCAGGAAATTACCTTTTTGAAATATGAGATTTTTTTTAACCACTAAACAAACTCAGGCTGAGAACATTGCAATGCCACTGCCACAGAGGCCCCCTAGAAATGGAAGATGCATTACTGTAGATTCTGGCAGACTGAGAGTTGTGGATAGAAGGCATGTCCCACAGTCTGTGGCTCTCCATAATTCATTTGCAGCACTTTCAAAGTGCAGGAGCAACATGGAGGATGGCTCAAGCACAGTGGGTGAGGAACAATCATCTCCCATGCCTAAAGTATGCAAGACTGCAGCCAAAGACAAAAAGGAGAAGGTGAGGACTGATAGTAAGCAGCTGTTGGTGGGCGATTCCATCATAAGAGGTGTGAAGTTTGAGGAGAATGGTGTTGTGAGAGGTCTCCCTGGTGCTACCACTAGCAGGGATAGACGACGGATCCTTAATATTGTTAGGCAAGCAAAGCAGGAAAGGGAAGTGGATGTTATTCTCCATTTTGGGACAAACGATCTGGCTTGCAATGAGGTTTTAAAGGTGAAAGAAGCTTTTCACACACTTGGAAAGGATATACGGGAGGTTGCATCAACTGTTTCATTCTCTGCAGTTTTGCCTGTGCATAACCTTCAGCATGACAGGAAGATGCGCATTAAGGAATTCAATGTATGGCTTGGTGAATGGTGTCTGAACCAAGGGTTTGGCTTTGTGTCTCATATTAGCTCTTGTTGGAATGGAAAAGAACTGTACAAGAAAGATGGTTTGCATCTTTCTCTCAAAGGAACGAATGTCCTCGGTGAACAGTTCCAGGTATTTGCTAAGAAGCATTTAAACTAGGAAAGGGGGGCAAAAGAGTGATAATCCAGCAGTCCAACTGCCCCCCCGGAACAATTATAAGACAGAGATACGAGGGAAAAAAAAGAGGGGATTAGTCACAGACTCCTTAAGGTAAAAAGAGTCTGGGATATCCAGGCAGGGCGCCAAAGGGAAGGACCGTTAGTAAATGGTTTAAAATTCGGGTGTAATACGGGTGTGTTTGATTACTGGAGAGGTGGTAGGCAGCCACAGGTCTAGTGTCCAGACAGGGGAAAGCCTGAAATGGACATATTGTGAGTATAGGGAAAAAAACGTAAGAAAAAATAGACCTGTATCGGGCGCCAATAACCTCAAAAGTAATAGCCTGCTGGCGATAAAAATGGTCAATTGAGTGGTAACTTTGATATAGTGGTTTAAAAACACAACGTTTGTAAAAACGTGCAAAAAACCTTAATTAAAACAGTAATGCTAGTTGATTAAAATCACAATGAGAATAAAAAAGGTATTTTGTAGTAAAAACTCACTTCACCCAGGAGGGGCAGGGTGGGATAAAGCACATAACACCCACTCTGCTTCTGATGAAGGGGATCCCAGTGACCCCGAAACGCGTTGAGCCTACTCCTACCCCTACCCTGTGCTAACACAATAAAAAGAAAATAACCAGAAGTTCCAAGTGTGACTGCCGTTATTTCCGGACGATCTTACAGGCGATCCAGGCGCAGGAGGAAGCAGAGTGGGTGTTATGTGCTTTATCCCACCCTGCCCCTCCTGGGTGAAGTGAGTTTTTACTACAAAATACCTTTTTTATTCTCATTGTGATTTTAATCAACTAGCATTACTGTTTTAATTAAGGTTTTTTGCACGTTTTTACAAACGTTGTGTTTTTAAACCACTATATCAAAGTTACCACTCAATTGACCATTTTTATCGCCAGCAGGCTATTACTTTTGAGGTTATTGGCGCCCGATACAGGTCTATTTTTTCTTACGTTTTTTTCCCTATACCCCCGGAACAATGCCAGAAGAGGCCAGTAGCACAAAGGTTAAGAAATGACAAGCTCGGAGTCTTGTCTACAAATGCTCGCAGTCTAGGGAATAAGATCAATGAACTTGAGGCTATAATGGCATCTGAGAATATAGATGTAGTGGCTGTTACTGAGACGTGGTTCAAAGGGAGTAATGACTGGGATATATCAATACCAGGGTTCTCTCTATACAGGATAGACAGAGAAGGCAAGAAGGGGGAGGGGTGGCCCTGTATGTGAAAGATAGCATAAAATCTAATTTGATACAAGTTAGAGAGAACAATTTAGAGTCAGTTTGGGTTACCGTGCAGCTTGATAATCATAAGGTAACTCGTGTAGGTGTGATATATAGACCACCTAGCCAAGTCAAAGAATTATATGATCTACTAGTTGAGGAAATAGCTAAAATGACATTGAAGGGGGAAGTTATCATTATGGGAGACTTCAATCTTCCAGATGTAAACTGGAAAACCAAAATAGCTAGTTCTGCCAGGAGTACAGATATTCTAAATTCCCTACTGGGATTATCTCTACAGCAAGTAGTGGAGGAGCCAACCCGGAAGGAGGCCATTTTAGATTTAGTATTCACAAATGGGAATTTGGTATCTGATATTACTGTAGGGGAAAGCTTGGGATCTAGTGATCACCAGTCAGTGTGGTTTACTATAAGTACAGTGACTGAGTCACACCACACAAAAACAAAAGTTTTAGATTTTAGAAAAACTGACTTTTCTAAAATTAGATTAGTGGTATACGAGTCCCTATCAGACTGGAACAGTTTCATTGGAGTCCAGGAGAAATGGGACTACTTAAAAGTGGCACTATTGAAGGCAACAGAAAATTGCATTAGGCTTGTCAGTAAAAGCAAAAAAAGGAAGAGACCACTGTGGTACTCAGCAGAAGTGGCCAAAATCATTAAAAACAAAAAGATAGCATTTAGGAATTATAAAAAAAAACAAAAACGAGGATGACAGACAAATTTACAAGATTAGGCAGAGAGAGGCCAAACAAGTTATAAGAGCTTCTAAAGCACAGGCAGAAGAGAAATTAGCTCAGTCAGGGAAAAAAGGCGAGAAGGCATTCTTCAGATACATAAATGAAAAAAGGAAACTAAAACAAGGAATTACCAAATTAAAAACAAAAGAAGGAAGGTATATGGAACAATATAAAGAACTAGCTGACTGCCTCAATGAATACTTCTGTTCAGTTTTTACAAAGGAAAATGAAGGAGAAGGACCTCAGTTAGGAAAGAAGACTAATGAATCTTTTGATGCATGTGTCTTTACAGAGTAAGAGGTTCTAAGTCAGCTGTCTAAAATTAATACAAATAAGTCACAGGGACCTGATGGGATACACCCAAAGCTATTAAAAGAGCTCAGCGGTGAACTAGCAAAACCATTAACAGATTTATTTAACCAATCACTGGCAACAGGAGTCGTCCCAGAAGATTGGAAATTAGCAAATGTTGTGCCCATTCACAAGAAAGGTAGTAGGGAGGAATCGGGCAACTATAGGCCAGTAAGCCTGACATCAATAGTGGGGAAATTAATGGAAACCATACTTAAGGAGAGGATTGTGGAACATCTAAAATCCCATGGATTGAAAGATGAAAAACAGCATGGGTTTACTTCAGGGAGATCATGTCAAACTAATCTTATTGATTTTTTTTGATTGGGTGACTAAAATAATAGATGGAGGAGGTGCAGTAGACATCGCTTATCTAGACTTTAGTAAGGCTTTTGATACTGTCCCACATAGAAGGCTTATCAATAAAGTGCAGTCTTTGGGCTTGGACTCCCATATTGTTGAATGGATTAGGCAGTGGCTGAGGGACAGACAACAGAGGGTTGTAGTCAATGGAGTATATTCAGACCAAGGTCTTGTTACCAGTGGGGTACCTCAGGGATCTGTTCTGGGACCCATATTGTTTAATATTTTTATCAGAAAAATTGCAGAAGGCCTCGATGGTAAGGTGTGTCTTTTTGCTGATGACACAAAGATTTGTAACAGGGTTGATGTTCCTGGAGGGATATACCAAATGGAAAAGGACTTAGGAAAAGTAGAGGAATGGTCAAAAATCTGGCAACTAAAATTTAATGTTGATAAGTGCAAGATAATGCACCTGGGACGTAAAAACCCAAGAGCAGAATATAAAATCAGTGATACAGTCCTAACCTCAGTATCTGAGGAAAGGGATTTAGGGGTTATTATTTCAGAAGACTGTCTGCCTACCTTTAAATGTCATAGAGCAGCAGGAAATGCTAGCAGAATGCTTGGGTGTATAGGGAGAGGAATTACCAGTAGAAAGAGGGAGGTGCTCATGCCGCTCTACAGAGCACTAGTGAGACCTCATTTGGAGTATTGTGCTCAGTACTGGAGACCATATCTCCAGAAGGATATTGATACTTTGGAGAGAGTTCAGAGAAGAGCTACTAAACTAGTACATGGATTGCAGGATAAAACTTACCAGGAAAGATTAAAGGACCTTAACATGTATAGCTTGGAAGAAAGACGAGACAGAGGGGATATGATAGAAACTTTAAAATACATAAAGGGAATCAACAAGGTAAAAGAGGAGAAAATATTTAAAAGAAGAAAAACTGCTACAAGAGGACATAGTTTTAAATTAGAGGGGCAAAGGTTTAAAAGTAATATCAGGAAGTATTACTTTACTGAGAGAGTAGTGGATGCATGGAATAGCCTTCCTGCAGAAGTGGTAGCTGCAAATACAGTGAAGGAGTTTAAGCATGCATGGGATAGGCATAAGGCCATCCTTCATATAAGATAGGGCCAGGGGCTATCCATAGTATTTAGTATATTGGGAAGACTAGATGGGCCCAATGGTTCTTATCTGCCGACACATTCTATGTTTCTATGTTTCTATGTTTCTAAGTAACGGATTAGGGGTGAATTTTTTTTATTTTAATGTGAAACTTTTAAACACTTTATTTTTTTATTTTTTGCATTTTTTATTTTACACTTTGTGTCCCCCATAAGATCATACAAGACCTCTGGGGGACATTCAACTTCATTTTTATTTATTTTTTCACTATTGATTTCTCCTGTAACTGTGGCCATAGTAGCCCCAGTTACAAGGGAAATACACCCCCCAGAGAGGCTGTACAGTGGTATACTGTGCTATACAGCCTCAGTGCAAGGCTGATCGAGGTCTATGGAAGACCCAAAAGCTCCTGCACTCCCCTGGCCCCAGCGGTCACATGACAGAAGCAGAGTGGGTGTTATGTGCTTTATCCCACCCTGCCCCTCCTGGGTGAAGTGAGTTTTTACTACAAAATACCTTTTTTATTCTCATTGTGATTTTAATCAACTAGCATTACTGTTTTAATTAAGGTTTTTTGCACGTTTTTACAAACGTTGTGTTTTTAAACCACTATATCAAAGTTACCACTCAATTGACCATTTTTATCGCCAGCAGGCTATTACTTTTGAGGTTATTGGCGCCCGATACAGGTCTATTTTTTCTTACGTTTTTTTCCCTATACCCCCGGAACAATGCCAGAAGAGGCCAGTAGCACAAAGGTTAAGAAATGACAAGCTCGGAGTCTTGTCTACAAATGCTCGCAGTCTAGGGAATAAGATCAATGAACTTGAGGCTATAATGGCATCTGAGAATATAGATGTAGTGGCTGTTACTGAGACGTGGTTCAAAGGGAGTAATGACTGGGATATATCAATACCAGGGTTCTCTCTATACAGGATAGACAGAGAAGGCAAGAAGGGGGAGGGGTGGCCCTGTATGTGAAAGATAGCATAAAATCTAATTTGATACAAGTTAGAGAGAACAATTTAGAGTCAGTTTGGGTTACCGTGCAGCTTGATAATCATAAGGTAACTCGTGTAGGTGTGATATATAGACCACCTAGCCAAGTCAAAGAATTATATGATCTACTAGTTGAGGAAATAGCTAAAATGACATTGAAGGGGGAAGTTATCATTATGGGAGACTTCAATCTTCCAGATGTAAACTGGAAAACCAAAATAGCTAGTTCTGCCAGGAGTACAGATATTCTAAATTCCCTACTGGGATTATCTCTACAGCAAGTAGTGGAGGAGCCAACCCGGAAGGAGGCCATTTTAGATTTAGTATTCACAAATGGGAATTTGGTATCTGATATTACTGTAGGGGAAAGCTTGGGATCTAGTGATCACCAGTCAGTGTGGTTTACTATAAGTACAGTGACTGAGTCACACCACACAAAAACAAAAGTTTTAGATTTTAGAAAAACTGACTTTTCTAAAATTAGATTAGTGGTATACGAGTCCCTATCAGACTGGAACAGTTTCATTGGAGTCCAGGAGAAATGGGACTACTTAAAAGTGGCACTATTGAAGGCAACAGAAAATTGCATTAGGCTTGTCAGTAAAAGCAAAAAAAGGAAGAGACCACTGTGGTACTCAGCAGAAGTGGCCAAAATCATTAAAAACAAAAAGATAGCATTTAGGAATTATAAAAAAAAACAAAAACGAGGATGACAGACAAATTTACAAGATTAGGCAGAGAGAGGCCAAACAAGTTATAAGAGCTTCTAAAGCACAGGCAGAAGAGAAATTAGCTCAGTCAGGGAAAAAAGGCGAGAAGGCATTCTTCAGATACATAAATGAAAAAAGGAAACTAAAACAAGGAATTACCAAATTAAAAACAAAAGAAGGAAGGTATATGGAACAATATAAAGAACTAGCTGACTGCCTCAATGAATACTTCTGTTCAGTTTTTACAAAGGAAAATGAAGGAGAAGGACCTCAGTTAGGAAAGAAGACTAATGAATCTTTTGATGCATGTGTCTTTACAGAGTAAGAGGTTCTAAGTCAGCTGTCTAAAATTAATACAAATAAGTCACAGGGACCTGATGGGATACACCCAAAGCTATTAAAAGAGCTCAGCGGTGAACTAGCAAAACCATTAACAGATTTATTTAACCAATCACTGGCAACAGGAGTCGTCCCAGAAGATTGGAAATTAGCAAATGTTGTGCCCATTCACAAGAAAGGTAGTAGGGAGGAATCGGGCAACTATAGGCCAGTAAGCCTGACATCAATAGTGGGGAAATTAATGGAAACCATACTTAAGGAGAGGATTGTGGAACATCTAAAATCCCATGGATTGAAAGATGAAAAACAGCATGGGTTTACTTCAGGGAGATCATGTCAAACTAATCTTATTGATTTTTTTTGATTGGGTGACTAAAATAATAGATGGAGGAGGTGCAGTAGACATCGCTTATCTAGACTTTAGTAAGGCTTTTGATACTGTCCCACATAGAAGGCTTATCAATAAAGTGCAGTCTTTGGGCTTGGACTCCCATATTGTTGAATGGATTAGGCAGTGGCTGAGGGACAGACAACAGAGGGTTGTAGTCAATGGAGTATATTCAGACCAAGGTCTTGTTACCAGTGGGGTACCTCAGGGATCTGTTCTGGGACCCATATTGTTTAATATTTTTATCAGAAAAATTGCAGAAGGCCTCGATGGTAAGGTGTGTCTTTTTGCTGATGACACAAAGATTTGTAACAGGGTTGATGTTCCTGGAGGGATATACCAAATGGAAAAGGACTTAGGAAAAGTAGAGGAATGGTCAAAAATCTGGCAACTAAAATTTAATGTTGATAAGTGCAAGATAATGCACCTGGGACGTAAAAACCCAAGAGCAGAATATAAAATCAGTGATACAGTCCTAACCTCAGTATCTGAGGAAAGGGATTTAGGGGTTATTATTTCAGAAGACTGTCTGCCTACCTTTAAATGTCATAGAGCAGCAGGAAATGCTAGCAGAATGCTTGGGTGTATAGGGAGAGGAATTACCAGTAGAAAGAGGGAGGTGCTCATGCCGCTCTACAGAGCACTAGTGAGACCTCATTTGGAGTATTGTGCTCAGTACTGGAGACCATATCTCCAGAAGGATATTGATACTTTGGAGAGAGTTCAGAGAAGAGCTACTAAACTAGTACATGGATTGCAGGATAAAACTTACCAGGAAAGATTAAAGGACCTTAACATGTATAGCTTGGAAGAAAGACGAGACAGAGGGGATATGATAGAAACTTTAAAATACATAAAGGGAATCAACAAGGTAAAAGAGGAGAAAATATTTAAAAGAAGAAAAACTGCTACAAGAGGACATAGTTTTAAATTAGAGGGGCAAAGGTTTAAAAGTAATATCAGGAAGTATTACTTTACTGAGAGAGTAGTGGATGCATGGAATAGCCTTCCTGCAGAAGTGGTAGCTGCAAATACAGTGAAGGAGTTTAAGCATGCATGGGATAGGCATAAGGCCATCCTTCATATAAGATAGGGCCAGGGGCTATCCATAGTATTTAGTATATTGGGAAGACTAGATGGGCCCAATGGTTCTTATCTGCCGACACATTCTATGTTTCTATGTTTCTAAGTAACGGATTAGGGGTGAATTTTTTTTATTTTAATGTGAAACTTTTAAACACTTTATTTTTTTATTTTTTGCATTTTTTATTTTACACTTTGTGTCCCCCATAAGATCATACAAGACCTCTGGGGGACATTCAACTTCATTTTTATTTATTTTTTCACTATTGATTTCTCCTGTAACTGTGGCCATAGTAGCCCCAGTTACAAGGGAAATACACCCCCCAGAGAGGCTGTACAGTGGTATACTGTGCTATACAGCCTCAGTGCAAGGCTGATCGAGGTCTATGGAAGACCCAAAAGCTCCTGCACTCCCCTGGCCCCAGCGGTCACATGACCACCGGGCCGGGACAGGAAGCGGCATTGCGCTTCCTGATCTGTATACACAGCGCTCATTGAGCGCTGTGTATACAGTGATCTAGAAGGCAGAGACACCCAGGAACGGTCCCTGCCTTCTCCCTGGGGTGCCCGATTAGCGTGCAGCTGCGATCTCTGAATGGACGTTTATAGTCAAGTGGTTAATATTTTTTAAAAAAATTTCTGCACCTCATTTTGTCATTTAATGTTTTTGTTTTGTACACTGTCACATTCTTATTTTTATTTATTATATATACATTTTTGTTATTTTCTAACATGCTTGATCATGCATATTGGCACAATCCTTCACTTCACATTCCATCAAAATAACTAATATCACACATATTAGTTTTTTTCATCATATATGCAAACATCTATTTTATAATGTTACATATATTCATAATCATTCATTCATACATTCATTATTTCAAGCTTATCATATCACATTTTTACTGTATCTCTTTCATGTATATTTATTCCTTTTTTTAATTTTACATTTGTTTTTAATACTGGCTAATTGTGTTTGCATTTTCTGTAATATTAACACCATTATAATATACACTGTCTTTTTCCTAAGTTAATATGGATGCCGTGATGTGCATTGTTTTCTGTGCATGCACCTTTCTGTGACGTGTTCAGGTTTTTCTGGGTGATCCGAATGGCACATGTGCATGTCGTATCTTTTGGACACTGTGGGCACGCTGTGGGAGTGTTTAGCAGTGACATATGCGCCATATGCCTTTATTCATTATAGGCAAGTAATTGTCATAAATTTGAAAATCCAATGAAATACATCTTCTTATCTTATCATCTATTGGCTACTCATGCAGACCCCTACGGAGTGCTTCCGTGGGGTTTCGTCCCGTATTTCCGTTCCGCAAAAAGATAGAACATGTCCTATCTTTTTGCGGAAAGGCCGGATCGCAGACCCATTCAAGTAAATCGCGATCTGCTGCGGCTGCCCCATGGACTGTGCTCGTGTATTGCGGCTCGCATTTTGCGGGCTGCAATATGGCAACGGGGCGCACATGCCAGTGTGAAAGAGGCCTAACAGTCATGCCTTCTTGAAATTCTATTCAGATTCGACTTGGCCAAATCAGTCGAATAATTTTAACCCAAATTAAAAGTGCTCCAATTGCCCAGAAAAGTTATGAATGACATTCTGGGGTCTCCTAGGACTGCAGGCAACTAATTTCAAGCTCTTCAACGTCAAGCCAGCATTAGTAATCTTAAATTGATAGCAATATATATGGCTATGGGTAAATGCTTGGCTGCTAGTGTAACAAACAGCATATTTAAAGACAAACTGCAGTGTAGAATTTTTTATTTAAACCAGCAAATGCCTAATGGCGTGTATACACACACATTGCCATGTGATCCTCCTTCATCTTTACTGTCTTCTAAACTGAAAAATGGCTCACACCATTTTGAGAAATTCACCTGAAACACAAAAAATTCTGTTTTGCCTGAATTTTTTTGAAACAACAAGTTGAATTCAGTTTAGAATCGATTCACTCATCTATAGTCATAAAGAAGGAATTGTCTAACTGACATAAAATGTTGCATTTTACAACAATACTGATACTATTGAAACTATTGGAAGCGCCTACAAAATGCATAGGGGAGCAGGGGTCTGTTAGAGCACCTACAATCTCATATTTTCAAGCCACTGCATGGATAAGCCTACTTCAATGGAACTCATTGGTGGAAGTCAACAAAGATTGAGGGTATGTTGTCAAAGTTGGACATGACTTCCTACACATACTGGCACAATTACACAATTTATCATTACAGCACGTAATTGAGAGATGATCTGTACACAAGAAATATAGATCTAGCTGGAGAGTGGGTGATTTATTTACATATATAGATCCCAAGAACTGGCTAATATTGATTTGTTCTATGACTGTAAAGGGGCAGCTGTAATAAGCTTATCCATTTTCTTTCCAAAAACACATTGGCAGTTTTGTATGCAAACGTTGAATACATACAAGTCAATAATGTTAATTTCAGATCTTTATATTTTAATCTACATCCGAGTCATCCAGTTTCAATTCCTAGTATATATTATACCTGGGCAACATGCACAACATCCTACCAAAAATTCTCTTTTATCAGTCTAGAGAAGCCTGGTTTTACACTTAAAGAACATCTGTCATCAGGATCAACCTTAATTAACCAGGCATAATGCCTGGTGGGGTTGATCATGATGAGCAATACAATACCTTATTTGTGTGACTCCGTTGTACCATTTGTGAGATTTATTGCTTTTTAGTATTATGTAAATTAGATCTTCAGTGCACTGAAAGGAGGGCTTGAACCCCTCAGAGCTCCTCTGCCCTGCACCTCTAGCCACTCCACCGTCACCTTGATTGACATGATGACTACTACTATTGCTATGTGTCACAAATTCCATTTATGACCAAAAAAAGAGTTGAGGTCTGCACACTTATGGAGTATGGGTACACGTGAAGAACTTGTCAGTCTATATCAAATAAATATCCACGGCACTCCAAAATAGATTTGATGCAATTAGTTGATCTTTTTAATATGCAAAATTAAATATCCAAAAAAACGATAAAAAATTATATTGAGAATGAATTGCATTAATCTATTTTAGAACGCTCGTTGGCGATCATCTGCCGAAAAATTGGCAGGTGTGATAGAGAAATATTTCTGCTGGTGATGTCCTTAGATTCTCCTAATTTTGGGCCACATGGATAGAATCAAGCTTTACTTTTTTTTTTTAACAAAGGGAACACTACATACAATCCTCCAGTACAGTAGGTGAACATGTCACACAGTGTCTAAGGGCTCTTTCACACTTGCGTTGTTCTGTTCCGGCATAGAGTTCCGTCATCGGGGCTCTATGCCGGAAGAATCCTGATCAGGATTATCCCCATGCATTCTGAATGGAGATAAATCCGTTCAGGATGCATCAGGATGTCTTCAGTTCCATGGTTACCATGGCTGCCAGGACGCTAAAGTCCTGGTTGCCATGGTAAAGTGTAGTGGGGAGCGGGGGAGCAGTATACTTACAGTCCGTGCGGCTCCCGGGGCGCTTCAGAGTGACGTCAGGGCGCCCCACGCGCATGGATGACGTGTCGCATGGATCACGTCATCCATGCGCATGGGGCGCTCTGACGTCATTCTGGAGCGCCCCGGGAGCCGCACGGACGGTAAGTATACTGCTCCCCCGCTCCCCACTACTACTATGGCAGCCAGGACTTTAATAGCGTCCTGGCTGCCATAGTAACACTGAACGCATTTTGAAGACGGATTCGTCTTCAAATGCTTTCAGTTCACTTGCGGTGTTACGGATCCGGCGGGCACTTCCGGCAAATGGAGTGCACGACGGATCCGGACAACGCAAGTGTGAAAGAGGCCTTATATAATCTTTCCAATGTTAACCTATCTAGAAGTTTGTCACCATCCGTATGTCTTGTAATTTCATCTGAACTGTTCAGAAATGTCATCTCTCTTTCCACAAAGTGTTTGACAAGTTCTGTGGTCATTATTTTTAACACCCCTCACTAAGCCTTTGCCAGTATCACCTAGTCAATCACCAGAAGCACACGTGTTCCCTATCTTTTGCCTTCTGAGGACTATTTAGTTTGTTATTAATACAGAGTGTAAATACCTAAAAACAGGTTTACTGCTGGGTTATAGCATTTAGCTATAACAGTCGGTCCAGAGCAAGAGGTGGTCCACAGTCCACCCCCACTAGTTAAAAAGTATGCTTCTCTTTAAACACCATTTTACACTATTAAAACATCTAATCTACCCAAAAAGTTCAGTAACTTGTAAATGAATTCCATTACAGGGAGTGCAGAATTATTAGGCAAGTTGTATATTGAGGATTAATTTTATTATTGAACAACAACCATGTTCTCAATGAACCCAAAAAACTCATTAATATCAAAGCTGAATATTTTTGGAAGTAGCTTTTAGTTTGTTTTTAGTTTTAGCTATTTTAGGGGGATATCTGTGTGTGCAGGTGACTATTACTGTACATAATTATTAGGCAACTTAACAAAAAACAAATATATACCCATTTCAATTATTTATTTTTACCAGTGAAACCAATATAACATCTCAACATTCACAAATATACATTTCTGACATTCAAAAACAAAACAAAAACAAATCAGTGACCAATATAGCCACCTTTCTTTGCAAGGACACTCAAAAGCCTGCCATCCATGGATTCTGTCAGTGTTTTGATCTGTTCACCATCAACATTGCGTGCAGCAGCAACCACAGCCTCCCAGACACTGTTCAGAGAGGTGTACTGTTTTCCCTCCTTGTAAATCTCACATTTGATGATGGACCACAGGTTCTCAATGGGGTTCAGATCAGGTGAACAAGGAGGCCATGTCATTAGATTTTCTTCTTTTATACCCTTTCTTGCCAGCCACGCTGTGGAGTACTTGGACGCGTGTGATGGAGCATTGTCCTGCATGAAAATCATGTTTTTCTTGAAGGATGCAGACTTCTTCCTGTACCACTGCTTGAAGAAGGTGTCTTCCAGAAACTGGCAGTAGGACTGGGAGTTGAGCTTGACTCCATCCTCAACCCGAAAAGGCCCCACAAGCTCATCTTTGATGATACCAGCCCAAACCAGTACTCCACCTCCAGCTTGCTGGCGTCTGAGTCGGACTGGAGCTCTCTGCCCTTTACCAATCCAGCCACGTGCCCATCCATCTGGCCCATCAAGACTCTCATTTCATCAGTCCATAAAACCTTAGAAAAATCAGTCTTGAGATATTTCTTGGCCCAGTCTTGACGTTTCAGCTTGTGTGTCTTGTTCAGTGGTGGTCGTCTTTCAGCCTTTCTTACCTTGGCCATGTCTCTGAGTATTGCACACCTTGTGCTTTTGGGCACTCCAGTGATGTTGCAGCTCGGAAATATGGCCAAACTGGTGGCAAGTGGCATCTTGGCAGCTGCACGCTTGACTTTTCTCAGTTCATGGGCAGTTATTTTGCGCCTTGGTTTTTCCACATGCTTCTTGCGACCCTGTTGACTATTTTGAATGACACGCTTGATTGTTCGATGATCACGCTTCAGAAGCTTTGCAATTTTAAGAGTGCTGCATCCCTCTGCAAGATATCTCACTATTTTTGACTTTTCTGAGCCTGTCAAGTCCTTCTTTTGACCCATTTTGCCAAAGGAAAGGAAGTTGCCTAATAATTATGCACACCTAATATAGGGTGTAGATGTCATTAGACCACACCCCTTCTCATTACAGAGATGCACATCACCTAATATGCTTAATTGGTAGTAGGCTTTCGAGCCTATACAGCTTGGAGTAAGACAACATGCATAAAGAGGATGATGTGGTCAAAATACTCATTTGCCTAATGCTTCTGCACGCAGTGTACTTGCTTTACTAGTCTTCAGTTAAAGCTGGTATGTAGTTTAGATGTGCATTCACAATTCTGACAGGGCTGCCATCGGGACAGTACAGCTGGAAGTGCCATTAGGGGCCTGATCACATTTAAAAAAAAAAGAACTGCAAATTTTATGGGGGCCCGTTTCTTTCTCCAAAGTAACTGCAACATATGCCATGCTCACAAGATCATGATGACACAGTGCATATAAAGCCTTGATGTTGTGGTGCTAGGCAGCATCACAACCTTGACCTCTTTGTTGCTACTTGAAATAAATCCATTAGATGAGCTACTGTAGGGCCAGTGAATACATAATTTAACACCTTTCTATCACAGCCATTTTTGTTTTTCTTTCCTGCCTTTTATTATTTTTTGGTCAACAGTCATATGAGGACAAATTGTATTTTTAATGGCACCATTTAGTGTACCATATAATGTATTGAGAAACTTAAAAAAAATAAGAATTTGTGTGGTGAAATGGAAAAAACATGCAACTGTGCTATTGATTTTTGGGTTATTGGGAAGCATTTTTTTTTTTTTGTGGGGTGAACTGCAGTTTTGTACCATTTTGAAGTACGTATTACTCTTTGGTGAAAATTTTGTTACAGTGTTTACTATATGGGATAAATAATGCAATATATTGATATTCAGGTATTGTGCTTCTGGACGGGTGTAATAGGAGTACTAAAATGGCAGGCCTGGAGACCTTCAATAAGGCCCCCGATTGCCATGAAAATCACTTAACGCCCTATTGTGTGGAAGGTGGGGGTGAGGTCTAGGTAAGTCTCGTGCCTGCCCAGCGCCGTTTAACTAAATTATGATTGAGGCCTGTGATATACCTGCTTCCACAAAATACTGATTAAGTGGTTTGATATACCTGTTTCCACCAAATATTGATTGTCGCCTGCGATATACCTGATTCCACCAAATTCTGATTAAGGGGTTTGATATACCTGCTTCCACAAAATACTGATTGAGGGCTGTGATATACCTGCTTCCACAAAATACTGATTATGGGGTTCGATATACCTGTTTCCACCAAATATTGATTGAGGCCTGCGATATACCTGCTTCCACAAAATACTGATTAAAGGGTTTGATATACCTGCTTCTACAAAATACTGATTGAGGGCTGCTATATACCTGCTTCCACAAAATACTGATTAAGGGTTGCGATATAGCTGCTTCCACAAAATACTGATTAAGGACTGCGATATTCCTGCTTCCACAAAATACGTATTGAGGGCTACGATATACCTGCTTCCACAAAATATTGATTAAGGGGTTTGATATACCTGCTTCCACAAAATACTGATTAAGGGGTTTGATATACCTGCTTCCACAAAATACTGATTGAGGGCTGCGATATACCTGCTTCCAGAAAATACTGATTAAGGAGTTCTATATACCTGTTTTCACCAAATATTGATTGAGGCCTGCGATATACCTGCTTCCAGAAAATACAGATTAAGGGGTTCGAGATACCTGTTTCCACCAAATATTGATTGAGGCCTGCAATATACCTACTTCCACAAATATGACTCTTCTATAGGGACTTAGGCACAGGGTCAATTTGAAAATGACAGGCAGAGAAAGAGGCAGGCCGTTCCGCAGAGATGGTAGGGGTCGGGCAGGTGCACCAGGCCGGAGCGTAAGTGGGAAGTTGGAGAAGGCTCATGCGATTACGTCAAAGGGCGCACCAGAGTTGGTGGAGTGGCTCACTGACCCTTCCACTTCTGCACCCTCCTAATCCTCTGTATCTGCACCTTCTTCACTCTCTGCTGTGTGCACCCCTCAAACACCACAACCACCATAGCCCCTCTACTCGAGTCAAAGTAATTATTTTCCCATCCATTCCCAGACCTTACTGGTGCCCATCTATTCTTGACATTGGATGAGGAAGAGGAGGTAGCAACGGCCGCCACCCAGCGGTCTGATGACAGTACCCAGATCAGCCCAAGGAGGGAGGTCCCCGCTGTTGCTGCCTACTCCACGATCTCAAATGTCAGTGGTGGTGAAAGTGACGATGATGACACGTTGATGGACTTCATTAGGGTGCCCACAAGAGAGGAACAGGAGGGGAGTTCAGAGGGAGAGACGGAGCAGCAGAGAGGGAGGAGAAGCAGGCATAGCTCACAGGGCACAGGAGGCAAAAAGCAGACTGCAAATGTATCTGGAGCGAGCCATCCACCATGCACAGTCACTTCTGGCGCTCCCAGGACACTGGCACATGGCTCCGTAGTGTGGGCTTTTTTTAACGTGTCCGCTGCTGACAATAGTGTTGCCATCTGCAGCCTGTGCATAAGTCGCGCTAAGCCCAACACTCACCTAGGGATGACCGCCTTAAGAAGGCACCTGGCCTCCCATCACCGAGCCCAGTGCGAGCAATGCCATCAGAACCCACAAAGCCAAACTCCCGGCGCTTCAAGTTCTGCCTCTTCTCCTTCTCCTCTCTCTTCCCATTTGTCCTCCACTCCACCTTCCACTGTGCCATTGTCACATTCATCTGGCAGAAGGCCAAATGTTTGAGCGTAAAAAGTTGACGACGCCGGATAACTCTCTTGCCCAAAGGATGACCGCTGGCTTGTTGGAACCGCTAGCCCGCCAACTACTGCCATATAAACTGGTGGACTCGGAGGCCTTTAGAAAATTTGTGGCCATTGGCACACCGCAATGAAAGTTCCCCAGAAGGAAATATTTCTCCCAGAAGGGCATCCAAGTGCCACGTTCAGCGGCAAGTAAATATATCTCTGGCACACAGTGTCGGTGCCAAGATACATCTGACCACAGACATGTGGTCTAGCAAACAAGGGCAAGGAAGGTACATAACTTTTACTGCCCACTGGGTGAACCTTCTGACGGCCGTCAAGCATGTAAGCCGTGGCTCATGTGTGGATTTAGTGTTACCGCTAAAGATTGCATGCAGGCCATGGCTCGCCTTGCTGACGTTTAGCGGCGACACCACTTGCCCATCAGACGTCTGATTTGTGACAGCCCGATGCGCTGGAACTCCACCTTGTATATGCTTGATAGGCTGCTCCAGCAGCAACGTGCCGTTGATGACTACCTATACGAACTCTGCAGCAGTTCAGGTTTTGGGGAGCTTGGTTTCTTTTCACCATGGCTGCTCATGCGCGATGCATGCAGACTTCTGCGGCCATTTGATGAGATCACCGAACTGGTCAGTCGCAGCCAGGGTGCCATCAGTAACATCGTACCTTACGTCTTCTTTCTGGAGCGTGCATTGCGTCGTGTCATTGATAAAGCAATCGAGGAGCAGGAGCTGGAATATAAGGAAGTCGCAATGCTGAATGAATTCCCAGGGGGGCTTCTCCATCTGAGACAAGTCAGCAGGCGTCTGAAGAGGAGCCAGAGGAGGATGGTGGCTGGAGGGAGGAGGAGGAGCAAGAAGAGCAGGGTTTTAGGGGGAATTTAATCTTTTTGGGGATCCCTGGTGTTTTCCATGGCTGGGGGGGAGGACACTGAGGATGACATTCTCCTGGGCGATGAGCAGGAGCCAGGGGGCTCCATCGCTTCTAATTTAGTGAAAATGGGGGCCTTCATGCTCCAGTGTTTGAAGAGGGACCCCCATATAAAAAGCATAAAAAGCAAGGACCAGTACTGGGTGGCAACGTACTTAGACCTCCGGTACAAACAAAAAATGGCGGACATGTTACCAGCATCACAGAGGGCTGGCAGAATGCAGCATTTCCAGGTATTGCTGCGAGAGATGCTGCATTCTGCTGTTGCAGGCGCTGGCAGAGGAATTTCCACCCACAGCGAAACAGGAGCAAGTACCAATCCTACCGCGCCTGCAAGAAGAGGGCGGTTTGAAGATGTGTTGGTCACTTCGAATATGAGATAATTCTTGCAGCCAACCCATCAACAGCCGCCCTCGGAATCCAGCCTCAGGGAATGTCTAGACCGACAGGTGTCCGACTACTTCGGGTTAACGGCCGATGTGGATGCTCTGAGAAGTGAGGAATCCCTGGACTACTGGGTGTGCAGGCTTGACCTGTGGCCAGAGCTGGCACAATTTTCCATGGAACTCTTGGCTTGCCTCTCAGTGAGTGTCCTTTCCGAAAGGACGTTCAGCGCAGCAGGGGGGAGCAGGACTGAAACGCACTCGCCTAGCTCACGAAAGTGTGGACTACTTCACATTTCTAAAAATGAATGAGACATGGATCTCAGAGGATTTCAACACCTGTGACGACCACGTGTAATTGAATTTCCTCATGCCAGCCCACACATATCCGTCATCACCCAGAACAAGAAATGGTCCTTGTATATACAGCGGCATAAAAGGCTTTTTCTGTCAGGTGAATGCCTAATTTTTGGGGCCTGTACTTGTCACGACCATGGTCATGGTCGTGACACCTGTATCTGCATGCTGTTGCCTGCGGTCTGGTTTGGTTGTTCAACCACAGGTGAGGGCCGCTAGCTAGTATGTTGCCTCACTTGTGGTTGCCGCTGGCAACATGTAGGTATTTTGCAGTTTAGCAGCCTGAGCTGGTGCTGGGCAGCTTGCTGCAATGTGCATGCGGTTGCACCTGGCAACCTATCTTTGTTAGGTGTGTCTTTTGTATGTCTGGTGTGCACAGGGTTTTAGTTATGTGTGCACTTTCTCCTTTAAGTGGCTATCTTCCCTTCCCTGGTGTGAGAAGGGTTAATTCCCTTCTGTGTGTGTGTGAACACTGGGTGTGTCTGTGTGGGTGTGGCCACTTTGGGCTATTTAGCCTCAGTTGAGGCCTGATGTCTGAGGGGTACTCCAGCCTTGTTTGTAAGCTGGAGGCACCCTCCTGGTCCCTTATACCATCTGCCAGTGAGGGCCACCCTTGTGGTCATAAATGTTGTTATGTGATGTTAAGTTTATGTTTATGTGGTGTCTGTTATTAGTGCAGCTATGGTTCTGGCTTCCTGTGTGTTTATGTGTGCTGTGTCCTTTTATGTCTGTGTGTGGACTTCAGCACTTGTGTCCAGGGATCCAGTCAGTGTGTCTGTGGCAGGTAGGGGTGGAAGTCTTTCACTCTCCTGCCATATCCATAGTCTGTTTATGTTTATATCCCCTTGCAGCTCGGCCAGTTTAGACTCCTGTTTCTCCGCATCCAGGAGGAACAGGTGGTCTACCCAGCTCCTAGTTCAGGGATCGGCGGAGGGTGAAGCTTCCAAACAACTTCTGGCATCGCACGGCTGAGGGTTTCCCCATCCTCAGCCGTGACAGTACTCCAGTGGCCTACAGTAAAAATTTTATCCAGTGACTGCCTAATGTACCTCCAGCCACATCATCACAAGTTATTTTCTGTCAGGTAAATGCCTAATTTTTGGGGCCTGTACTGACCTACAGTAAATTTTTTAGCCAGTGACCGCCTAATGTACCTCCAGCCACATCATCACAAGTTCTTTTCTGTCAGATGAATGCCTAATTTTTGGGGCCTGTACTCCTGTGGCCTAAAATAAAAAATTTCTAGGCTCCAGCAGGGCACATTTTTGAGAGTTTCCCATTAAGATGCATAAAAATGGCCCGTGATTAAAATACATATTTTTTGTGGGAATTTTGCCGATGATCCCCCCTGGTATGTCACTGTCCATGTTGTGGGACTATTTGTGCACTTCTAGTAAGTATTTGGTGGCTGTAAATATAACCTGAAGGTTTTTCACGTTCACCTGCCATTAAAGTCAATGGGGCCTGCCGCGGAGATCTGACAGCACCAGTTTCAACAGCGCTACAGCAACAGTTGTCCCAACACCACCTGAGGTCAGAAAAAAATATCTGGAAAGAAGGTCTATATCTGGCAACAAGGAAAGCAGAAAGGGAGAATATATAGTAGCTGGGAGTGGCTGACAGAGAACAGCTTAAAGGAAAAGCTACAGATTCCTAAATGGGACAAAAAGGATTGCAAACCTAAACAGGAAAACCTGGACCGGAATCTATTCTTACCACTAGGTCATGGAGCGATCTCTTGAGAAACCGAGCGTGTAGCCACCCACTGTGACCTTCTGACCCCAGGCACAACAGGATCAGCGATAGGTTGTGACACCCTTATGACAATTGGTTGATTGATGCACACAGAGGTAACTAGGAGCAGCACACTATATGTGCAGGGTCTGCTCTCCTGAATATAGATGCCCAATGGCATAGGTAGGTTTAGAGTAGGACCTGCCTGACTGAGACCACCTTGGCGCGGGTAGGCGGGCACAGATGTGTTTTGATCAAAATATATTGGCTAAGAGTCTCAGATTTTATCATATCAGAGTAAGGGTTTAGTCCATATATAATGTTTGCATCTATTGTGTTATTGCATTATTTTCCGTGTAAATGTAGCCATGCGCATCAGCATATTTACTATCATATCGTGCAGGATGTTTTGTATCTTTTTCCATGATTTTTTTTTATTAGTCTTGAAGGAATGGCACCTTCAGGTGTGAATACACTTCGATTTTGGGAGTAGCGTTCTTGTGTACTTTTGCCCCTTCTATACCACAGGTTACCTTGATTAGGTGGTACATAAAGCTGTGCATGCTCTTCCTCTCATTGGATACTTGACGCACACAGAGGTAACAAGGAGCAGCACACTATATGTGCAGGGTCTGCTCTCCTGAATGTAGATGCCCAACGGAATAGGTAGGTTTAGAGTAGGACCTGCCTGACTGAGACCACCTTGGTGCTGGTAGGCGGGTACAGATGTGTTTTGATCAAAATATATTGGCTGAGAGTCTCAGATTTTATTATTAGAGTGAGGGCTTAGTCCGTATATTATGTTTGTATCTATTGTTTTAGTGCATTATTTTCCATGACTTTATAAATATAGCCATGCACATCCACATATTTACTATCATATCGTGCAGGATGTTTTGTATCTTTTTCCATGATTTTCAAGGGAAGGTAGTCAAGCCAAATTTCCATCTATAGACAGCTGTTTCAGGGAGCTTGTGTCTCATCAGTATGGAGTAGGACTCTGGCTGGCTAGGTGCAATGCCTAGAATGCGGCTCAGGCAGGGTCTAGCCTATTCAGCAAACCGTTCAGCAATGTTTGGCTTTTATGCAACTGTGAGATGGGGAAACAGCTCTCCTTGTCTGAACACTGTTTGCGTAGGTTAAATTAAATGTTCTGGACTGACATTCTGCTGTTTGGCCACAAGATGCCGCTATTTCCTAACACAGCTACAGACTGCACATATATCTCCATATTCATGAGAGAGGTGGGGTTTACACAGAGTCTGAAGATAAGAGAAGGAGAGAGCAGCCATCTTGGAGGGAGGTAAAACTAAGAAATTGTGTGAGCAGAGAATCTGACGGCATCCAGGTGTAAGAGCATCCCTCAGTGACCAGAGCTGCAGCTAAGTGAAGCTGATCGTGTCCAAGACCCTGATTCTGTCCAGAGGAAGGATGATTGCTGCCAGGAACTCTGATGAGAGCAGAGGAACAAAGCAACATACACTGCGGTACCGCATGCTTGTTAGAGACATTTGTTCTGTTTAGAGTCATCAGCGGATGCAAAGCAGACCCCGGTCAGTAAGATTGTGCACGCACCTCATCACAGTGTTGGTGCCTAGAGACTGAGACCAGATCTGTAGTTAGTTAGTTAGAGTCTCTGTTTGTGTCAGGCCACAAGTGTTACTACTGTTCATTTCAAGGACTCCATAACCTAAAGTGACATTTCACACTGATAAAATTCTCACAAACTCAAGCCAGGCTGGTGGTTTTTGCTCAGGAGGAATACTCAGGCATGTGCTATAGGACCAGTTATGGGAGGGGGAATACTGTAGAACTTGATAAGATTGTAAGCTGTTGTGCTGCACTGCAGGATAGCCCGTAACACACACCCATACAGTGATTCTTGTTTTTAGGGTAATAACAGGTAAGGTGTGGCAGTTTAGTTGTGCCCGCCAGTAGGTAAATTACTGCACTTTCCTCCTTCATCCATCGGAGCGCGCCGTGCTGTGCAGCACAAAGGTCTCAGCCTTCGGGCTGGGTGTATGTACATTTATTGTATGTTCTCAGTATATGTGTGGTTGTGTTTATTGCCACATTTAAGTAAAATTCTGTTTTGGCAAAAGCTGGTGTCAGAGTTGCTTTCCTCGTTCGTGACTTCACTGTATCCTGGGGAGCCCTCCCAGGTACATGGCTTACACTACCTCCCCTTCAAATATCTGCCCTGCACATTGGGAACTGGGAGCACTGCTGCGCATGGAACATATTGGAATGGGGTAGAGCACTAAAGCCATGCTAAAACAGCATTTGTAGCCCTTTAAATTTCTAGATTTGTGGAGGATCTGGCAGTAGGACTCCACCTAGTAGGAATTGATGGTATACCTTAACAATATGCCATTATTTTCTGTGATTGAATAGCCAACATGACTAAAACAGAAGCCACTTTCTGAAGCTCAGTCCCATCAGTTAGTACCTTATCCTCATTTAAAGCAGAAATTTCAAAAATATACATAAGCAGAACAACATTTGTTCAGGACTGATCAGGGCCAGTTAAAGTCTAAGTAATAATGCATTATACTGGATTGCTACTACCTAGATGTGACCAGTGCTGGCTGACATATTGTACAGCACAATGCAATTAGGGAAATAAACAGTCACACAAAATGAAAAGTAAATTATTCATACAACTAGAAGACAAGTGCTGTCAGAGGTGTGTGGTGATTTCTTAGATGCCTATCCCTATGCCAATAAACATGTATGCTAGGCCAACGGATTCTTCTAGTAAGTTATGCAAGCAGATGAAGCCTCAAAACTGTGAACAAAGAGAATAGCTTTTTTTTACCATATGTTAAGCTTGTAAATTTTGGAGTTTTAACTATAAACTTCAAATACTAATATAATGCAAGCTACTCATATGTCTAATAAGAAAATGTAAAGGAAAAATATGTAAGAGCTTACAATCTACAAAGAATGAGAGTTTATCAAGCGCCCACAGACCCCAATATTGGGATGTCTAGTTGGCTTGGAGATATGAAAACTGCCAAATCAGTGTACAGTACCATGTACAAAAAAATTCTTTGCAAAAGTTTGACTGGATTATCTATGAATTTTCAACACTACTGAAAAAAAAGTGCTGTACATTGCAGCAAAACGTTATGAGGGAGATTAATCAAAACTGGCATAAAGGAAAACTGGCTCAGTTGCCCATAGCAGCCAATTAGATTCCACCTTTCATTTTCAGAGCTCCTTAGATACCATTTTAGGGTGCACATGATTCTTTGATCACTTTTTATTCATACATTTTTTTGGGAGGGGAGAGGCGACCAAAAATAGCTAATCTCGTTTTTTTTCCCCCCATTATGCCATTTACCGCACAGGAAACATATTTTAATAGTTGGGAAAGGGGGATGAAAGGGAAATAGTTAAGAAAGGGGGATGACTTAAATTTTTACAACTTTGTGGGTTTTTTAATAAAAAAAAAAAGTTTTTACATTTTTTTCACAGAAATTTTTAGTCCCCTGAACATGCAATCTTCTGGTTGTTTGTAGCATAGACTGCACTAGGATACTATTGTAGTCTAAGGGAATTTTACAGGCTGCCTGTCAAATGAGCCTCAGGCCCACTGTGGGGATTTGCTCTGATAGGCAGGTTAGTGGACGCAGTATAGAGGCAACAACAAAGTCTTTGAATTAAACAGTTTAGTGTTTATTCACACATTAAGTAAATGACAAAACAAAAAGTCAGTTTCACGGAAAACAGTCACCTTGTGATTCTGGTGTTCATTCACACCATGCCGCAAAGAAGAAGTCCTTGGACAAAGCAGAATCCACCTGCTTTCACACCAACAAGGTAGCAGGCCTTAATCCAGGCCCGAACTCCCAGGCCCCAACACAGAGACTGTCATGAGAGAATTGAGAGGATTCATCCACACCACCTGACAGTGCTGCCTGTGTTTTATAGCCCAAACCAAGACCCGCCCTGGAATGTGGGGAGTAGAGACCCACCCAGCACTTTGACTACTCCCAGTAAGAGCCATCCCGGATCAGCGATTTACAGCCATACTAAATAGCAACGTATCAAACAGCAACTGCTGCTAACACATGAAACCGGCTCTTACTTCACTGAGGCCAGGAACCTCTATGACACATATCTATCATCCACCATCATCCCTTGAACCGCACTGATGTCGGAGTTGCTAGTGACTGCAGCATCTGATGGGTTAAAAAATTGGAACTGGAGTTATCAAAAATATCAATCATTTCGGCTGGGAGTTGGCTGTATTATGGTGCCTTCACATACTGCAGATTTTTTTACAGGCTTTTCTGCAACTGAGAATCAGTTCTATTCATTTGAATGGGGCAGCAAGTAGATGGATTTCTGCAATAACTATTCAGGTGAATGGAGCTGATTTTCAGTCACGGAAAATTCTGCAACAAAATCCGCAGTGTGTGAAGGCACCCTAATACAGCCTGCACTCTATCCATATGAAGCGGGATAAACTGATGACCACCCTCCATACACCTCTCACAACCTGCTGATGTATTATTATATTGAGGGTCGCAAAGAGGTTATGACATGCTGTTACACATATATGTTAAATGGTCTACACTGCTCTTAATTGTATTGCCAAAATGAGGGTTTTTTACCATTGAAATAAAAAAATCTACTACTTATTTTCCTTACTGTTTGTAGAGTTGTTTTTACTTGTTTCTAATTCTCTTATTCTTTAATTATTCTCCTGAATTTTGTCATATTTTATACTTGCCCAGACTTCACATTTTCATCCTGGCTTCACTACTTCTGTAACCTACCAGCCTGTCAAGGTCATTCAGAATGTGCCCTACAATCCTGTAGCAATTTGAATATGATCAGATGTGTTGAATGTAAAATTCAAGGTTTGCTTGCAACACTAGAGGCCACCTGGGACTGTCCTTTTCTAAAGAGGACAACATGGATTGGTACAAACTCTTTAATGTAATCACAGGACCACTGCTAGCATTCATGGCATACTGATGTCGTAAAAAAGGTTACAGAAAGTATTGCAGAAATTGTTAGACGTCACACATTAGATTAGTGGATTTCTATAGCCTACGTGTATATAATAACATATTACAACAAGCTTTCCATTTTAATTCATACCTCATTCATTTATTTGATTTAGTACTACTTAATCCCACTTTACAAAATTAAAGTATAGCCACACAGTCAGGTTTACAGTTTTGGAAGCCAAGAGCAGGAGTCAATTGAAAAATAGAATTTGTATATCTGTCCTGAATACTTTCTCTGCTTTTATGATCCGCTCCTGATTTTGGCTTCTGAAACTGAAGCCTGAATATGTGGTTGTTTGTTTCAGGCAAATATGTTTTCTCACCTTTTAACATTAACATAGTAACATATTTGTAAGGCTCACAAGAGAAATACGTCCATCCAGTTCAACCTGGTATCCTGCAATGTTTATCCAAAGAAAGGCAAAACGCCTTTATGAGGTAAAAGCCAATTTCCCTAATTTTAGGGGGAAAAAATCCTTTCCAACTCTAATCAGCCAAACCCTGGATCAATGAACCTTCTCCAAAAATCTAGTAACTGTAACCTAATTACCCTTCAGAAATACATCCAGGCCCCTATTGAACTTTTTTTGAGTTCACTATCACCACCTCCTCAGGCAGAGAGTTCCATAGTCTCACTGCTCTTACAGTAAAGAATCCTCTTCTATGTTTGTGTAGAAACCTTCTTTCCTGTAGACGCAGAGGATGTCCCCTCGTCAAAGTCCTGGATGTAAATAGATCATGGGAGCCCTCCTCTGAACCCTCTCCAGCTCTGTTATGTCTTTCTTTTGCATAGGTGCCCAAAATGTAATGCAATGTACTGTATGGTCTGACTAGTGATTTATAAAGTGGCAGGACTATGTTGTTGTCACATACATCTATGCCTCTTTTGATGCAACCTATAACATTATCAGTCTTTGCAGCAGCTGCCTGACATTGGTTGCTACAGGTTAGTTTACTGTCAACTAAAATTCCTTCCCATGTGCATAACCTTACATTTATCAGTGCTAAAGCTCATTTGCCACTGCCCAATCTTCCAATCTATCCAGATCCATCTGTCGCAGTATACTGTCCTTTTTTGTGCTAATTACTTTACACAGTTTAGTATTGTCTGCAAAAATGTATATTTTACTGTGCAACCCCTGTACAAGCTCATTAATAAGTATACTGAAGAGAATAGGGCCCTATAACCCCTATGGTACCCCACTAGTGATGGTGACCCAATCTAAGTATGAACCATTAATAACCACCCTCTGTTTTCTATCATTAAGCCAGTTACTTACCTAAATACACACATTTTTCCCCAGTCAAAGCATTATCATTTTATGTGCTGACCTTTTATGCAGAACAGTATCAAATGCTTTGGAAGTCAAGCTATATGATATCCATTGATTCACCCTAGTCCAATCTAGAACTTGCCTGCCAGTTAGGGAGACTAATAGTCTCTCTAGGCTGATCAAATTTAGCTTTTTGGAAGTTCAGCGTTTTTGTGCCTTGGAGGTTTTTTATATTATGGTCACCAATTCCCAGGCGTCCCTCAAGCTGCACATCTGTTGTTCAGTCAGGTCTATTGGTTAATACTAAGTCCAGTATGGCTCTAGGCCTCTAGTCGGATCTTCAACCAGTCGGGAAAGGTAATTGTCTTATTTAACAACATATTTCCTTCATGAGATCCACAGATATCCCAGTCTATATCTGGAAAGTTGAAGTCCCCAATAATAACAACCTTGTTATTATTTGCCACCTCATCTATTTTTTTTAGTAGTAGATTTTCTGTGGTCACTTTAATATTGTTGGCTGAATGCTTGTTCAGCTGACAGCTATGGCTCCCGGATGCCCCATAGACATACACGCTTGGCCAAGCATGTACAGTATGTGTTTTTAGAAAGCAGAGAGGAGTAAGCCTTTTAGACATTTCTGGCAGTGATGTATCTCCCTGGAGAACAAAAAGAATTGGGCATTAAAATTCTAATTACCCGATCATTCTCTCTACCTGTTAGGAGAGAGTTGGGAGTTTCCCATACATGTTGTCTGGTCTTATTAAAAACTTCTATTTCAACTGACAAAAGTTGATTACCCAACAGGGTTTTCCAGTTTGCATTAAAATCCTTTAAAATGATTTATGAAGTGAAAGTAGTGTTCATTACTCCTCTGTATAGGTCATCAGTATCGGATTGGTGGGGGTCCGACACCTGGGCCCCCCACCGATCAGGTGTTTGAGAAGGCAGTGGCTCTTGCAGTATCGCCGCGACCTTCTCTCAGCTTTTCCTAGGCCAGTAATGACATGTGCATCAGTCACATGGTCTAGGTCAGTGATGGCGAACCTTTTAGAAACCGAGTGCCCAAACTGCAACTCAAAACCCACTTATGTATTGCAAAGTGCCAACACGGCAATTTAACCTGAATACTACAGTCCAATAGTTTATCTTCCATGTACTATAATTTAGCTACAACAGCTTGCCCACATTGATTGTGCTGCCTGTGCCGTTCATAGTGCGGCCTGCGCTGATGAATGGCAGGAAAAGTCTAAGACATATTGGTACACCTTAGACTTTTTCCAGGGTGCGGGTGCCCACATAGAGGGCTCTGAGTGCCACCTCTGGCACCCATGCCATAGGTTCGCCACCACTGGCCTAGGTGCAGCTCAGCCCCTATTGAAGTGAATGGGGCTGAGCACGATACAAAGCACAGACGCTATTCAATATAGGATGCTGTGCTTGGTGAGCACAGAGAAGGCTGTGGTGCTCACCGGAGGGCCAGTGCCTTTTCAAACAGTTGATTGGCGTGGGTCCCGGGTGTGGACCTCACCAACCAGATACTGATGACCTCTGGATAGATCATCAGTTCTAAAGTCTTGGGTGGACCCCACCGATCAGATACTGATGATCTCTGGATAGGTAATCATTTCTAAAGTCTTGGAAAATCATTTTAAGTGGAGAAATATGCACTAGGATTAAATGTCAGGAATTGTGATAAACTGAGTTTTAATGAATGTGGCTAAGCTGTATGCAAAGTTATGACTTCAACTGTACCTACAGGACTTGGCACCCAGCACTTTGCTCTTGTCTCTCAGAAAGTAGATGAAGAGGCTGCTCCTTGTACGTCCTATTTTGTCATCCTCTTATTGATGCCTGTCAGGATCCAGTGCTATCATGTGACTGTGATGATAGGTCTATATCTCCGTGGTCTGTTATATGATTTCCAACGGTTTGGGTAAGTCGTGTGACTACAATAGTAAGAGCATAGGAGATAGAACTGTGTCCAAATAAATGTAGAGAACTACTCAGTGTCTAGTGTTGGGGGGCTCAGACCTCTCTACGAGATGACTTTCTTGGGATATTTGAGTTCTGGAGGCCAACACTCTCTGTACAAGTGGGCAGCTCTGACATAAAGTCATATTCTCTGTAAATGTCACCTGGAAGTGAAAAGGACTGTTAGTGCAAAATATATATTTTTAATTTTGTTTGGTGGAGGTCTGGAATAATTTAAGGGGTCTCTTCTGGGGTCTGATTAATCTTAGGGGGCTGAATTAATTGTATGGGGTTAGTCTTGGGTCTGAATACATTTTTAGGGTTTGGTATGGGGGCTGAATGGGGTATGAATGAATTTATGGTTCTGTTATAATTTAATTAGGGGTCTGATCTGAATTAATTTAGTGGTCTGCTTTCCCGATATCAAATAATTTTAAATCTTGATCTAAATACAGTAGTTCTACAAAGTTTGCAAAATGTTAGCAAGATATTATCTTTACTGTTGGAAGTCAGTTTGGATCTTCAAGTGACCGCTGACTCTGGTAACAGGACCTTTACAAAAACTAGTTGAGTAACTCTGCTATACATCAATCAATAATGTGTTGTTGGTAGATCAGATGGAATATTTAATGTGACAACTATCCTTTAATATCCCCAGAACCATATCTAAAAACTGCTGTTAAGAATTGGGAATGACTGGGCTTGAAGACTGCCAAACTGCTTTTCCACTCTCACTAGAGTGTCAACTCTTGAGTTTGGGATACACTTACAGCTACAGTCTTCTAAATGAAACATTAATCTTCTATTAGCCGAATTTGTACAAGCAGAAACAATTAAGGCAGTATTGGAGAATAGTCATACGGAAATCTAATTCCAAGTGGTTGCTCTTATGCTGCCACCATTGAGGCACAGGAGTGGTTTAAACAAGTCTCTATTCTGTGACTGGAGATAGGAGAGTTGCTGAAATTACAGGCAATGAATGTTCATATGAATGCTAGTTCCCTATAATTGGCCCTTATAAATGTGAGCAGTGCTGGCCAATTCAAGAGCAGGGCTGGACAAGCAGGAATAGTCTTAGACTACTGCTGTAAAGTATGTATCCGGTAGTCTGTGAAGTCGTGCAGCTATGTTGGAAGACAGAAGAGCAGCCCTGGAATCAATAGATCTGCAGCTAAAAAGATGAAAAGGAGGTCATTATATACATGTTCTTCATTTAATGTGATTTTTTTTCTTGAACTGGAAGGTTGCTTTACTACTAGACTAACAGTGGTGTAACTTCAATGGAGGCAACTACTTGACTGCTCCTGAGCCTGGGCTCCTGGGGGGAGCTATGCAATGAGATGATTACATCATCAATGATATTTGTATAACTTTCTATGCACTGAGCTCCCCCAAGTGGTGGCTGCAGGCAGCCAACTTTGTAATAGATAGAAGTAGCAGATCTACTAGTTGTCCAGTTGTCTAGTGTAAATACATGGAGAAATATAGTGTTCAAGTGTTAAGTGCCATATTTTTAAAGCACCTGTTCCACTTCACTGACATAGGCATTATATAAAGCGGATGAGGCCAAAGGTGACTGTTTTATTACAACTTCTTCCGCTTGATAAGAAAACATAATTTAGTCAGAAATCTGGGGCATTGCACTTTGTGTTGGGCATTGCTGGGGAGTGATTGACACATATACTTTTAGAAAAAAGTTGGGCAGGGGCCCATACTAAGTTTTGCTATGGGGCCCTATGAGATCTGTGTATGCCTGTGGCTAACAATAAGGGAATAACCAGAGAACTTCTATACATGCATGTCCCTGGTGCTAATGTAGGAGCCGAAGAAATAAAACATGCAATTTCCAGAAAGTCTAGCTCTTGACAAGTGAGTAAATAAGACTCAGCAGTGACACTGTACATGTTGCTGACCAGCATGTAACATAAGTGTATGCCTTCCTTCCTCAGCAGTTGGCACCGGTCTACTAAAAGATTTTCCATTTGGGTCAGTAAAGCAAAGCAGAAATGTGTTGACAGTAAGACAAATGAGCATGTTTGGCAACAACAACTGAGACACTAACACATTTCTTCCCTAATTGTTAGAACTTTGTCCAACTTGTGACTATAATGAACATTAATAATTAGCTACAACTTGTTTTCTCCTAAAAGTAATTCGCATTTAATAATGCTATTCACAATTCTTGTGAGAGAGTTCTACAACAGGGTTTTCTTTAACCCCTTGATGACATCCGCTGCACATGTACGACAGATGCTATTTCTTCCAGAGCGGAGCGAGCACCATAGCCATCAGGTGCCTGCTGTTTTACACATCTGAGTGCTGAAAACCCAGGAGTGCTGTGCTCCTGGGGCTAGAACGGCTCCCTTAGCGGCGATTGGGGAACCTTTCATTTCGTGCAGCAGCCTTGGTCCCCCTGAAGGATCTGACACTGCCACAGCTTTTTTCCCATGGAGACCCTGTCTGTGGCAGGGCTCTATAGGAACTAGAGATGAGCGAAGTTATCAAAAGTTCAATTCGGCTGCTTCACCGAAGTTCACAAAGAAATTTAATTAGTTCCGAATCACATTCCACTGTATGTAGTGGGCACAATGACGGGAACGGCGATCATGCTGCCACCTTCATTGAATCCCTCAGATGCCAATTTCAATGCTGAACGTGGCATCTGACAGTCACATTGAGGCCTTTCAGGGGTTAATTAGGTTTTAAAAACAAAAAAATACATACTCATCTTATCCATTTGCTCGACATCGCGGCTATCTTGATTGAAGATCACATTTTCTTCGATAAATATGGCCGCGATGGCCTCTTCGAGAGAAAATGGATGAGGTGAATATGTTTTTATTTTTTCCGCCATTTCAGGAAAAATTTATTCATTACCATGAAGGGCAAGGAAATTCGGCTTCATGACAAATTAAATTTTTCCTGAAATTTGGATCAAAGTCCACTTTGTTAACTTCGATTTGCTCAACACTAATAGGAACATAGCAAATTTCTCATAAACTTCAATGCTAATGTATTGGAGTCTATGACAGAAGCGATCTAATGATTGCATGTTCAAGTTCCCTAGGGGAACTTTTTTTTTCATCAATACATTTTTTTGAAATTTTCAAAGGAGTTGTACTTTGATATATGTAAACATCAAGTCATAAAATGCAATGACATTTTACATAAGATTGTGGAAACAATAAGTAAAAGGTAATAAACATAGGGGGTAACAAAAATAATAAACGGCACAAGCACAATTCTGAGATATGAAATTATACAATAAAGGTATGCGGGCCTACAGCAGTCAAGTGAGGTTACAATATGGTGAGTTGCACCATGCCTCCCAAGCCTTCAGAGGGCCATCCGGGGATTCACGTAGAAAGGATAAGGTTTTTTCATATAAATGTAGTGTTAACTCTCTGGAGTATCTCTGATAGTGACGGGGATAATATTGCTTTTCCAATTACAGGTGATGGACATTTTTGTAGCGAGAAATAGATTCACCAATGCTAGTCTATATTTATTCGGAAAGGTATCCAGATTTAGATGCAATAAAGTCAAAGAAGGAAAGGGAGGCAATGGTCGGCCTAGAATGACAGTGGCACCTTCAAAGACCTCTTTCCAAAGATCTGTGATTTTCGGGCATAACCAGTATGTGTGGCCCAATTCTTTCTCCCATGATAGGAAGGGTGCAGACTTAATAAATGACTCTTTGTTGCCTAACATTACGTAATAAGGCCTGAGGGGGAGATTGAAAGATCTTGGCGTCGACCACAGTTTCAAAATGGATCTGTTGATACGGACTGGTTCTCTTAGTGATGTTTGGACCAGATGCTGGATTCTTAGGCTACATGCACACGATCAGGATTCATGTGCGGAGAATCCGCACTGAAATCCGCAGGTGTTCGCAGGCAAATCCGTGCGGTCAATCCGCATTAATTGGTGCGGATTTGCATACGGATTTGCGTGCGGATTTGGTGCGGATTCGGTGCGGATTTTCCGCATGCGGATTTCACTAAGTGAATGAAGAAAATCCGGTCAGGAAAAAAAAAATTAATTGACATGTCGCGGATTTTAAAATCCGCACCGCAGGTCAAAATCCGCGCGGAAAAAATCCGCATCGTGTGCATTGAGAATTTCAAATTCTCATAGAATACAATGGACATGACCTACGGTGCGGATTTTCCGCACGCAAATCCGCGCGGAAAATCCGCACGCAATCCTGATCGTGTGCAGGGGGCCTGAGGTACTTATAGAAGTCTCTCATTGGCAGATTAAATTTGTCCTTGAGGTGTTGGAATGTGTGAGTAGCAGATACATCCATCAATTGGGAAACCAAAGTAAGGCCTTGTGTGGCCCAATTAGATATATCTATGTCTGGGGTGAGAAGGTTTATGCAGTCAAGGGGTAATACATCTAGAAGAATAGTAGAACTATTGCTAGTTAAAGTGTGGACCTGTTTCCAGTGTTTCAGAGCAGCTTTGACCAAAAACGGGTAGGTGGAGGAGGAAAAGGAAGGGAGCAATGAAACCAGCAGGAGTGATTTTAGGGATGACGAGGGCGCCGAAGAGGCTTCCAGCTGTATCCAAGGTTTATTCCTATACTCTGTCCACCAATCCTGCAATTGTTGTATCTGCATTGCCAAAAAATAATAAAAAATGTTTGGTAGACCAACCCCTCCATGCGTCTTCCGTTTATATAGCAGAACGGCAGGCACGCTCGGTTTCCTACCACCCCAGACATATTTGCTCATCATCCCGGTTGCTCTAGTAAAGAAAGATTTGGGCACTATGATCGGAAGTATCTTGAAAATGTACAACATCTTGGGAAGTACTAGCATTTGAAAGGCTGCTACTCTACAAAGCCAAGACACCTCTTTTAGGGCCATAGATGAGAGATCCCTGTGTAGGGTGCTTAGTAGTGGTATGTAGTTAGCATTATATAATATAATATATAGTGTTTGTGAGTTTGATACCAAGGTAGTCTATTTGAGATGACTGCCAGTCCAAAGAATATTGATCTTGGAGGCGTCGTTTTTCTATTAAGGGCATATTAAGTGACAAGCATTGTGATTTTGTTTCATTCAGTTTATAAAATGAGAGTTCGCCATATTCTTTAATAAGACGCATAGCTGTAGCTAAGGACTTTTGTGGTTGGGTAAGGGTCAAGATTATATCGTCTGCATAAAGCGAGATATAATGAGTACTGTTGTCAGTGGTCACTCCAGCTACATCCGGGTGAGTTCTAATTATTTCTGCCAAAGGCTCAATTGATAACACAAATATGATTGGGGATAGGGGACACCCCTGTCTCGCGCCGTTAGTTATCATTAACAAATCCGATAGGGTGGAATTAACTAATACACGGGCAGACGGGGTGGAGTACAGGGCCGCGATTGCGCTGAGACAGGTCTCGTCAAACCCCATATGTCTCAACACGGAGAAGGCAAATGACCAGTAGACCCTGTCAAAGGCCTTCTCCGTGTCAAGCGTCACCAGCACCGCCGGAGATTTACGTCTCTCCAGAATATCCAGGATATTCACCACCATTCTCGTGTTGTTGTAAATTTGGCAACCTTTCACAAAGCCCGTCTGGTCAGGGGAAATTAGACAGGGGACTATTTTGGCCAAACGGTTAGCTAAGATTTTAGCATAAATTTTGATGTCTGAATTTAGCAATGAGATCGGCCTAAAGTTTTGCGGGACGTCAGGGGGCTTACCTGCCTTTGGGATGGTAACGATTGTGGCTTCTAACATTTGTTGTGGGAATTTTCCTTCCGTCATAGCTTGTTGTAGGGTAAGGGTCAGGTGTGGCGCCAAAATATCTCCATATGTCTCATAATAAATATTGGAGAAACCGTCGGGACCCCATTCGCATGTTGGATTCTCCATATGTCATATAGGTCCCTTGCTAAAAGGAAGTCTCTTAACCCAGGTGATCTAGAGGACGAAGACGTAGTGTCTATGGTGTAATTCAATACGCTATTGAAGTCCCCCAACCATATTACATGCCCTTGTTTACCGCTACCAACGTATACATTACGTTGTTCAAGGATCCCACTACTAGTATAAATCTGCCATTGGGGTCAAGAATAACTTTTGAACGCTGAAAGGCTACCGTGTCTTTAATCCCCAAAATAACACCTCTATGTTTCTTGTGGTAATGGGAATGAAAGAGGACCGGGAATGAGCGGTGAAAAATGTGTTTCGTGTCAGAGGCCAGGAGGTGCGACTCCAGGACGCTGAATACATCGCATTGTATATTGGCGATCTCTCTCCACATAAACGCTCTTTTGTGAGGGCTGTTGAGTCCCTTCACATTAAGCGAGGCAAACTTAATTGTCATTTAATATGTGGAGGTTGATCGCTTAAGCTGCCAGCAGGTGCAACCTCAAATGGATAAAACAGAATTGCGCCGTAATAGGGTATTGTATAAATGTAACAGAACTGAACAATAGGACATCTTATGGAACAACATAAGTAAAAGAACATTGTCAGTAGGATATAATCTGACATTCGCGTGTGGGGGTACTTTGGTGACGCATGATTAACAACCAGGTACCAACAGTTCAACGTAGTGTCAGCTTTAAGTCCCAGGCTCCGGAACACAGCTAGTCGGGTTTGCGACCTCTCGGTTTTCGCTTGTAGGAGACTTCTTTCCTTTCTTGGGGTAGATGAGGTGGAATAAAACAATTATATATACCACTTAAACTGGTTTATAGATGTTGTATGTAATTACACCCAAATAATGCAGAAAAATATTTGTAAACTGGGATTCAATAAAACGTAACCTTTACTAGGTAATTTAAAATAGTATGTCACACTAGGTGAGAGACGACATGGACAACACTTACAACAAAAATACCTCCACTGTATCAATTCATGAATATGATAGAAAAAACAATTGGGTGGATCTCACCTCGTCTGGGCGGAGTCCAACTGTGGAGGGCGGTCCTGGCGATGGTGTTACCTTAGACCTATGTGACCAGGTGCTGGTGTGATAATTGGCACGATGTTGTATCCTACAAGGCCCTATTGTGGCTTTCCTGCCTACCTAGGGGAATAGGGGCTCATCTATAGCCTGCCTACCACAATGGAGCACCCGCCCCAACAGGGGCGACCCCACACCGAGCCTTTCCCTCAGTATGGGTCTCAGATTCTATCAAACCCTAACTACAACGCCCTACATGCCATGTTTCTGTCACTTCTGGACATTATCAGGGGACTTCACATGTATATATTCCAGGGCAACTACAAATAGAAATTAAAAACAGACACTCAGTATAGGTCACAAATATTTGAGCGCCACATATATAGTAGCTTATCAGCAGCCACACTCTACTTACTGGGAATCAAGGTGATTTCTAGCCTCGTATCCGTGGACAAGAAGATGGATAGCTCTTGTCCTCACTGATGCAGGGGAAGTGTCCCTTGTCAGTCGATGTCTCACCACAAATAACAGTGATTTGGGTGAGCATTGAATGGTTGTAAACCACCTCCTTATGTAGCTCTACTTCCGGTATGTGTACGCCCGCCATGATCATTTAACTCACCTGTCCAGGTATCGCAAAGCGCCTGTGATTCAGCGTGGAACGCCCGCCACTCGCGTGCGTTCCACCGGACCGGAAGTTAATGTCACGTGATGCGGGCTAAACCGGAAGTGAGATCAGAGCCTGAGTCAGAGTGTTGCCGTTTCCTTAGCAACTTCTAAGCTCATGACACTCGGTCCTGTTAGCAGACACATGATAAGTTGCCTGTTGTTTTCATAAATGCAGGATCGCATTGCAGATATATATTAGCAGAACAGCCGAGCACAGGCCATTCCACTACAGATGCCAGCCGATTGTTGGGCCCTGGAGCCCAATTTTTAAAAACGGACTACATTTTTGATGTTTATGATTTCAGATGAATCCACCATCAGATCCAATGCGCTAATTAATTGGGTGAGGCAGCATCTGATCCGAGGGTCATTCAGGATCGACTACCGGGGGGGTAGCCGCTTTTTCTTAGCGGGTTTCCCCTATATTTGTTCCGGTCGTGTCCATCACCGCATCCCACGCGCCCACAGGGTGGGCACATATGATGCGGGGAGGGAACCGACAGGGACATGTACATCCCAATTTGACTTTTGATTCCGATGGATGGACTGTTTTGAGATAGAAGATCCATTTAGCCTCACATTGCAGGATCCTTCTATCAAAATCACCCCGTCTTATTCCTGGCTTGATTTTTTCAATTCCTGAAAAAGATAGGCAGTCCAGTCTCCCTCCATGTTTGATGTTTACATGACGTGCCACCGATGTGTCCTTATCATTTCTAATATCACTCAAATGTTCTCCTATTCTTCTCCTCAACTCCCTACCAGTCTTCCCAATGTACTCATCTCCACATTCACATGTGATTTTATACACCAGGCCCGTGCTTCTGCAGTTAATAAAGTCCGTAATTGTATAGACTTTATTAGTATTATTACTCCTGAATGACTTTGCTTTGGCCATAAAGGGGCACGCGACGCATTTACCACATTTGTAGTTTCCACTAATACCTCTCTCCAGCCAAGTTCTTGGCTGCGACCCTGGTGTAAAGTGGCTCTGCACCAACATATCGTGGATGCTTCTGCCCCGTCTATATGTGATGCTGGGGTGCCCCTTTATGGCCTTGCAGACATCAGGATCCATTAGGAGTACGTGCCAATGTTTTGATATGATGTCTCTTATTCCCGAGGAACAACCATTATATGTACTGATAAACCGGATTTCCCTGTTATCACTGGGGCCACTAATCATAGGGTCATCTGTCTGTGGTGCCAGGAGAGATCCTCTATCTTTATTCAGGGCGATCTGATACGCTGGTGTAAGTACACCTACTGGATATCCGCGATCTAAAAAGCGAGTTTTTAGATCACCCGCCTGTCTCACGAAATCCGAGCGCTTCGAGCAGTTCCTTCTTAGTCGCAAGTATTGACCTTTCGGTATTCCCTTCCTGAGGGGGTATGGATGACTACTTTCCCACCTCAGGAGGGAATTGGTCGAGGTTGGCTTGCGATATATAGATGTTTCCAGGCATCCCTGACGAGTTATGTTCACTGTGATGTCGAGGAAAGGGAGTTTAGATGGATCACATTCTGATGTGAAATGGAGGCCAATCTCGTTTTGGTTTAGTTGTTGAACCCAAGCCGAGAAGGTCTCCATACTCCCCTTCCAGATGACAAAAACATCATCTATGAAGCGCGCCCACTTTTGCGCATGTGGGGGTACTTTGGTGACGCATGATTAACAACCAGGTACCAACAGTTCAACGTAGTGTCAGCTTTAAGTCCCAGGCTCCGGAACACAGCTAGTCGGGTTTGCGACCTCTCGGTTTTCGCTTGTAGGAGACTTCTTTCCTTTCTTGGGGTAGATGAGGTGGAGACGAAGCTGAGCGCCAATAGCATCTCTTTTAAGAGGAATCCAGCATGTCAGATGTGGGGAAATCTTGGAGGTTAACCCCCTGTGGTAAGGCCTCAGAATCGTTAAAGGGGAGCGCTCTCTCTGATGTACAGAGGTCTCCTCGCTGTGATTGACGCAGGGCCTGCCCTGTTGTAGGAGGCATGGTGGGTAGCGCATGTGTGCCCACGTGGCGGTCTGGGCCTGTGTTTCCTTCAGGGCTACTGTGTTGTGGGGAGGTGGAAGGAGTTGTCTCACCTCTCTGTAGGTCCGCACCTCCAGACTGTGAGCTCTCCTGTGCATCTGTTCCGTCTTCTGGAGTATCAATGGCAGGAGAGCCGTCCGTTCGGCACGATGTTGAGGAGTGCACGCCGCCGGCGCCATCAACCCCCGGTCCTTCTCAAACTAAAAGCTCAGTTTGCCCTGCGCCTTCAGCGAACGCTTGCCTCTGGTCTTCACCTGCGAGTAGGGCATGGTAGCAGAGGCAGGATGGCTGTGGATCGGGTCCAAATGCTTGGTAGTCGCTGATGTGTAAGCGGAGCTCGGCACTCAGGCAGCCATTTGCAATGGCAGTAAGCTCCGCCCCCCCCCCTAGGGGAACTTTTAAACAGTGGAAAAAATGGCGAATGGCGTAACAGAAAGCAAAATAAAAATGGCTGATTCGCCATTCTTTTCTTGCTTCACCTCTCTCAAATTTTTTTTTATAAAAAGTTATAAAAGAGTCACTCACGCCCCAAATGGTATCAATAAAAAGTACATATCGACCCGCAAAAAAACCCTAAAAACTCACACAGCTCTGTAGACATAAAAAAAATAAGTTATGGGGGTCAGAATATGACAGTGAAAAGAAAAAAAATATTTCTCCAAAGTTTTTTTTAAAAGTATTAAATGACAACAAAAATTATACTAATGTGGTATCGTACTAATCATACTGACCCATAGAATGAAGGGCACAGGTCAGTTTTACCTCATAGGGAGTGCAAATGCCATTGAATAAGTGGCAAACATACAGTAGAAAATTGGCATAATCTAATGATAAATGTGGGCCACAGTAGATAAAAAGCAAATGATAATGAATGAAAATTAAAATGTTTCTATTCACACTTTTAAGAAACCTATTCAGGATTCCAGTAGAAATGTATTTGATATGGAGACAATGAATGCACCGAAGTCTCTCTCATGATCCCAACAGCAGTGTCTTAATACATTTGGGTATATTTATTAATTCTGTCTTAAATCTACACAGTTTTGAACAAGACTAGATATGCCAAAAAATGACCAAATTTATCACAGTGGCTCATGCCGTATGAAACATATGGCACATTTTTAGACACTTTTGTCTAATCTTATTCCAATTGTTGGTTTGCTTACTTTCAAACCAGTTTCATCAGTCAACATTTCGGAGCAATGTTGTTATGCAAGCGGGTGTGGACCCACTGCGCCACTGACTGCGTATACTCTGGAGGGGCGTAACTAAGCCATTATATTCATGAGCTCCTGAGTCTCCCCGCCTACCTGCTGCTGAATGACAGTTTGTTTCCATATGAATCAGCAGCAGGTGGGCAGGGGAGTGGCTATATCTCTGAATTAAAAATATGCTGGACTCAAATCAGCTCATTAGCATGCGGCATCTTTGTGTGTATATTATGAGGTAACCATCTGTCACACCAGTAAGTAAATACATCTAAGGCACTTTTTAGTAGTTAATGATTGTATATAATTAGTTAGATTATAATCAAATATCCACATGACAGGTTCCCTTTAAGTCTGACACATGGCATGTACAACAGCTTTTGCAAGCTGAGCCAGAATGCTGGTACAGTTACCTTAATAAATCTACCCCACTGTTTTTCAAAACACATATCTTGCATCACAACTTTTGTACAGTTCAGCCAATTTATTAAAGATTACATAAGCACTGTAATAAATAGATCATGTTCATGTAATCTTATCCATAATTAAGAAATTACGAACTAGTGACTATGTCACCACTAACTTGACATTAGTGGCATAGTGGAGAGGAGATATCAAAGTCTACTTAGAGCCAACAGATTGTGTAGTGGTTGACCTCTTACAGATAATTGTTGGCTTACTTTGATGGGAGTTCTTAGAAATGGTGATTAGGTAGGATGTTCTTTTTGGACTTGTTAGTAACGGTAATAAAATGGTTGTTGTTTGTTGTGCTGGTATCACCATTTATACCGGTGACATGGATAGCTGAGAGTAAAGGTCTAAAATTAATATGTCAGCCTTTTCATAATCTGGGCCTTCATAACCAGTGCAAAATTTTACCTTTTGGAATGCTGCATTCAGAAGGGGGGAGCCGGCAGGGCACAGCAGGAGATGAGCGCTGCGCTTCCATTGTGGAAGCTTTCACTCATCTCTATAGTCATCTGTATCGCCGTCCTCAGGACGGCAATACAAATGTCTGTGCTGTGGCAGCCGGCAGGGGAGGGAGAGGTGTGTCCCCTCCCTGTTCCTCTGATAGGCTGCCAGCACTAGGCCGGCAGCCTATCAGAGGCCGGTGCAGGCAGCGCAATGACGTAATCGCGCCGCCTGAGCCAGCGAGGGACACAGGCCGGAAGAGGCCTGCATCACATCCTGGAGGAGGTAAGTATAAGTTTTTTTAAAATATATATATATGTACAAATTACAATACTGGCACATAAGGGGGCTACTGGCACAGACATAAGGGGGACTACTGATACATAAGGGGGGCTACTGGCACATGATAGGGGGGGCTACTGGCACATGATAGGGGGGGCTACTGGCAAATAAGGGGGACTACTGGCACATAAGGGGGGCTACTGGCACATAAGGGGGGCTACTGTCACATAAGGGGGGCTACTGGCACATAAGGGGGGCTACTGGTACATGATATGGGGACTACTGGTACATAAGGGGGGCTACTGGCACATAAGGGGGACTACTGGCACATAAGGGGGGCTACTGGCACATAAGGGGGACTACTGGCACATGATAGGGGGCTACTGACACATAAGGGGGCTACTGGCACATAAGGAGGGTTTCTGGCACATAAGGGGGGCTGCTAGCACATAAGGGGGGCTGCTGGCACATAAGGGGGCTGCTAGCACATGATAGGGGGGGACTACTGTTACATCAGGGGGACTACTGGCACATGATAGGAGGCTACTGGCATATAAGGGGGGCTACTGGCACATAAGGGGGGCTATTGGCACATAAGGGGGACTACTGGCACATGATAGGAGGCTACTGGCACATAAGGGGGCTTCTGGCACATAAGGGGGACTACTGGCACATAGGGGGGCTACTGGCACATAAGGGGGGCTGCTGGCACATAAGGGGGGTTGCTGGCACATAAGGGGGGCTACTGGCACATAAGGGGGGCTACTGGCACTTGATAGGGGGACTACTGGCACATGATAGGGGGGGCAACTGGTACATAAGGGGGCTACTGGCACATGATAGGGGGGGCACTCTGGCTACTGGCACATGATTGGGGGGCATCTGTCGGGGCTCTTATTACTGGCACATGATTGGGGGCATCTATGGGGGCACATGATTAGTGGGGATCTATGGGTGCACATCTTACTGGCACATTATTGGGTGGCACTATAGGGGCATCTACTGAGGCTAAAAAGAAGGGGTATTTTATATGGGGGGCTCTGTATAGGGGCATTTTATACTGGGACACATTATGGTGGGTACTATGGGGAAGGGGGAGAGGAGCACTATGGGGTCATCCACGGGGGCACTAAGAAGTGGTATTTTATATTGGCACATTATGGGAACATAAGCTCAACTGGGGGCATTACAAGGGGGTATGTTTTGCACATTATAAGGAGAATTATTTCTACTGGGGGGCATTATGGTGGGCTTTATTACTCCCTTGTGGTGTGACCCCCTAGTGGCAGCACCGGCCTCCCTCTGCTCTGCTATCCCTCTGCCCTTTCTCCAAATCCTTATTATGAAATCTTTCTCATTAGGATAAAACACATCAGCTCGGCCGAGCCCCCGGCCAAAGTGTTGAAGTGGTGTCCGAGATCCCCAAGGGCCAAGCCAAGTAATTGTAAGTTTTCATGTGAAATATATAGCCTACACTGTGCCAAACAATATACAGTATACCTCTACACTGTCCCATACAATATACAGTATACCTCTACACTGTGCCACACAATATACAGTATACCTCTACACTGTGCCCCACAATATACAGTATACCTCTACACTGTGCCCCACAATATACAGTATACCTCTACACTGTGCCCCACAATATACAGTATACTTCTACACTGTGTAGGGGTTATACTGTTTATTGTACAGCATGGCACAGAGGTTATATTGTCGGGCATTGTGTAACCTCCATACATTTTATGTACAGTATACAGTAATCCGCCTTGCCATCTATGCTTTGAATCTGGTTTTATACAGTTGTGTTCAAAATTATTCAACCCCCAATGCTGTAAAGGGTTTTAGGGAATTTAGTGTACATTTGTGTTCAGAATTAAATCTTACAAGGACTTTTTAAAGAACCAAATACAACTAAAATGACATCAATTGTTTTTGTATTACAGTATTAAATCTTTTTTTTGTGATTTCTTCATTGACACAATTATTCAACCCCTTAAAGACTACCACTCTTAAGAACAGAGGTTCATTCAAGTGTTTTCGATCAGGTATTGAAAACACCTGTGGATGTCAAGGAGCAGCAATCAAGCATAATAAGCACCAATTAGGCAGATTTAAAAGGACTGTGATACTCAGCTCCTTCTAGACATTTACTGGTGTGTTTACAAACATGGTGAAGTCAAGAGAATGGTCCAGGAAGACAAGAGAAGAGGTGATTTCTCTTCACAGGAAGGGCAATGGCTATAAGAAGATTAAACATACCAAGAGACACCATAGGAAGCATCATTCGCTGATTCAAGGCAAAGGGCACTGTTGAAACGCTACCTGGTCGTGGCAGAAAGAAGATGCTGACTTCGACTGCTGTGCGCTACCTGAAGCGCAAAGTGGAGAAAAGTCCCCGTGTGACTGCTGAGGAAGTGAAAAAAGATTTGTCAGATGTGGGTACTGAAGTTTCAGCTCAGAAAATAAGGCGCACACTGCGTAATGAAGGCCTCCATGCCAGAACTCCCAGGCGCACCCCCTTGCTGTCTCCAAAGAATAAGAAGAGTCGACTGCAGTATGCCAAAAGTCATGTGGACAAACCACAAAAGTTTTGGGATAGTGTTCTGTGGACTGATGAAACAAAATTAGAACTGTTTGGGCCCATGGATCAACGCTATGTTTGGAGGAGGAAGAACAAGGCCTATAAAGAAAAGAACACCTTGCCTACTGTGAAGCATGGTGGGGGTCAATCATGCTTTGGGGCTGTTTTGCTTCTACAGGTACAGGGAAGCTTCAGCGTGTGCAAGGTACCATGAATTCTCTTCAGTACCAGGAGATATTGGATGAAAATGTGATGCAGTCCGTCACAAACCTGAGGCTTGGGAGACGTTGGGCCTTTCAACAGGACAATGATCCCAAGCATACCTCCAAGTCCACTAGAGCATGGTTGCAGATTAAAGGCTGGAACATTTTGAAGTGGCCATCGCAGTCACCAGACTTAAATCCGATTGAGAACCTCTGGTGGGACTTAAAGAAAGCAGTTGCAGCGCGCAAGCCTAAGAATGTGACTGAACTGGAGGCTTTTGCCCATGAAGAATGGGCGAAGATACCCGTAGATCGCTGCAAGACACTTGTGTCAAGCTATGCTTCACGTTTAAAAGCTGTTATAACTTGAAAAGGATGTTGTACTAAGTACTAAGATTGAATGTCACTTGGGGGTTGAATAAAACTGATAATGATGTGAGCACAGAAAAGACATTTGTGGTTATTTCACTATAAATGTTATGTTATATTTGTCTGACTTACAAGTGCCTCTTTGATTTAGGCCTCCTGCACACGACCGTTGTGTGCACCCGTGGCCGTTGTGCCGTTTTCCGTTTTATTTCACGGACCCATTGACTTTCAATGGGTCCGTGGAAAAAACGGAAAATGCACCGTTTTGCAGCCGCATCCGAGATCCGTGTTTCCTGGCCGTGAAAAAAATATGACCTGTCCTATTTTTTTCACGGCCAACGGTTCACGGACCCATTCAAGTCAATGGGTCCGTGAAAGAACACGGATGCACACAAGATTGGCATCCGTGTCCGTGATCCGTGGCCGTAGGTTAGTTTTTATACAGACGGATCCGAAGATCCGTCTGCATAAAAGCTTTTTCAAAGCTGAGTTTTCACTTCGTAAAAACTCAGAACCGACAGTATATTCTAACACAGAAGCGTTCCCATGGTGATGGGGACGCTTCTAGTTAGAATACACTACAAACTGTGTACAAGACTGCCCCCTGCTGCCTGGCAGCACCCGATCTCTTACAGGGGGTCGTGATCAGCACAATTAACCCCTTCAGGTGCGGCACCTGAAGGGGTTAATTGTGCTGATCACGGCCCCCTGTAAGAGATCAGGGCTGCCAGGCAGCAGGGGGCAGACCCTCCCCCCTCCCCAGTTTGAATATCATTGGTGGCCAGTGCGGCCCCCCCCCTCTATTGTAATAATAGGTTGGTGGCCAGTGCGGCCCCCCCTCCCTCTATTGTAATAATTCGTTGGTGGCACAGTGTGCGCCCCCCCCTCCCTCCGTCTATTGTAATAATTCGTTGGTGGCACAGTGTGTGCCCCCCCTCCCCCCCTCTATTGTAATAATTCGTTGGTGGCACAGTGTGCGCCCCCCATCGGCCCCCCCTCCCTCTATAGCATTAACAACATTGGTGGCCAGTGTGCGGCCTCCCATCTCCCCCCCCCCCATCATTGGTGGCAGCGGAGTTCCGATCGGAGTCCCAGTTTAATCGCTGGGGCTCCGATCGGTAACCATGGCAACCAGGACGCTACTACAGTCCTGGTTGCCATGGTTACTTAGCAATAGTACATTAGTAGAAGATTCATACTTACCGGCTGCTGCGATGTTCGTGTCCGGCCGGGAGCTCCACCTACTGTTAAGTGACAGGTCTGTGCGGCGCATTGCTAAATGAACCGTCACATACCAGTAGGAGGAGCTCCCGGCCGGACACGAACATCGCAGCTCCCAGGTAAGTATGAATCTTTTACTATTGTACTATTGCTAGTAACCCGCTGCCACCAATGATCGGGGGGGGGGGGTAGATGGGAGGCCGCACACTGGCCACCAATGTTGTTAATGCTATAGAGGGAGGGGGGCCAATGGGGGGCGCACACTGTGCCACCAACGATTTATTACAATAGAGGGAGGAAGGGGGGGGGGCGCACACTGTGCCACCAACGAATTATTATTATAGAGGGAGGAAGGGGGGGGGGGGGCGGGGGGGGGGGGCACACTGTGCCACCAACGAATTATTACAATAGAGGGGGGAGGGGGGGGGGGGGGGCGCACACTGTGCCACCAACGAATTATTACAATAGCGGGAGGAAGGGGGGGGCCGCACTGGCCACCAATGATATTCAAACTGGGGAGGGGGTCTGCCCCCTGCTGCCTGGCAGCCCTGATCTCTTACAGGGGGATATGATAGTACAATTAACCCCTTCAGGTGCGGCACCTGAGGGGTTAATTGTGCTGATCACGGCCCCCTGTAAGAGATCGGATGCTGCTAGGCAGCAGGGGGCAGTCATGTACACAGTTTGTAGTATATTCTAACTAGAAGCGTCCCCATCACCATGGGAACGCCTCTGTGTTAGAATATACTGTCGGAAATGAGGTTTCACGATCTAACTCATATCCGACAGTATATTCTAACATAGAGGCGTTCCCATGGTGATGGGGACGCTTCAAGTTAAAATATACCATCGGATTGGAGAAAACTCCGATCCGATGGTATAAAAGGGACTCCAGACTTTACATTGAAAGTCAATGGGGACGGATCCGTTTGAAATGGCACCATATTGTGTCAACGTCAAACGGATCCGTCCCCATTGACTTGCATTGTAATTCAGGACGGATCCGTTTGGCTCCGCACGGCCAGGCGGACACCAAAACGACTTTTTTTTCATGTCCGTGGATCCTCCAAAAATCAAGGAAGACCCACGGACGAAAAAACGGTCACGGATCACGGGAAAACGGGACCCGTTTTTGCGGACCGCAAGAAAATACGTTCGTGTGCAGGAGGCCTAAATTGTAAACAAGATGACTGAAATGATCAAAATCAATGTCAAACTGGCCAAAACACTCAATTTCAGTGGGGGTTGAATAATTTTGAACACAACTGTATGTTACTTGGTTTTTGTACATTTACTTGCGTGTGCTAGTTGAGACCTGCTGTGATTGGGTTTTAGTTGGTTATTAAATGCTAACATGACAGTTTTTTGGTTTTGCACATTATTGATGATTGTATTTCATGACTACTCTTCTAAGGGCTCTTTCACACCTGCGTTCTTGTCTTCTGGCATAGAGTTCCGTCGTCGGGGCTCTATGCCGGAAGAATCCTGATCAGGATTATCCTAATGCATTCTGAATGGAGTGAAATCCGTTCAGGATGCATCAGGATGTCTTCAGTTCCGGAACAGAACGTTTTTTGGCCGGAGAAAATACCGCAGCATGCTGCGCTTTTTGCTCCGGCCAAAAATCCGGAACACTTGCCGCAATGCCGGATCCGGAATTAATGCCCATTGAAAGGCATTGATCCGGATCCGGCCTTAAGCTAAACGTCGTTTCGGCGCATTGCCGGAGCCGACATTTAGCTTTTTCTGAATGGTTACCATGGCTGCCGGGACGCTAAAGTCCTGGCAGCCATGGTAAAGTGTAGCGGGGAGTGGGGGAGCAGCATACTTACCGTCCGTGCGGCTCCCCGGGCGCTCCAGAGTGACGTCAGGGCGCCCCAAGCGCATGGATCATGTGATCGCATTGGACACGTCATCCATGCGCATGGGGCGCTCTGACGTCATTCTGGAGCGCCCCGGGAGCCGCACGGACTGTAAGTATACCGCTCCCCCGCTCCCCGCTCCTACTATGGCAACCAGGACTTTAATAGCGTCCTGGCTGCCATAGTAACACTGAAAGCATTTGGAAGACGGTTCCGTCTTCAAATGCTTTCAGTACACTTGCGTTTTTCCGGATCCGGAGTGTAATTCCGGCAAGTGGAGTACATGCCGGATCCGGACAACGCAAGTGTGAAAGAGGCCTTAGGGTATTGCCTTCCTTTATACTGCAGTTCTCCTGTACCACTCTGCCTGCGACTTTTAGCAGTTTAAGCAGTAATTTATGATTTTCTTTTGCTCTCAATAAATCTTGTGTTAAGCATTAAAATAAATATATATATATATATGGTGAGACGGTTGCAAGTACTTTTCTGATATGATTTAATTGAGCAGTTTTGATGGGAAGGTGGGGGGGGGGGGGGAGTTTTTTTGACACTCGCCCTGACAGAAATTTTACCTAGAAACTGCACTGGTACTATGAAAAATATAATAACTAAGCTGCTACACCACCTATAGGCCGAGCTCACTGGGCAAGCTCACGTACCAAATGAGCAAAAATATTAATAATGTCAAGACTATAATTGGCACTCTAGCCCCAAATTCCAGGATTGTGGATAATATAATGTATTTAATGTAAAATACCAGGAAAATAGGTACATTTAGAGACACCATACTTTCACACAATTTTATTTAATTTAATAGAGAATGGTGTAACTAGCAAATTTCTAAACCATTTTAAAAAATCGGCATTCACCACCTGAAAAAAGATGTCAAGTCATGGACACTAGTGGTCGCTCTTCAACCAAAGGCTACTTTCACACTTGCGTTTTGGGCAGATCCGTCATGGATCTACAAAAACGGATCCGTTACAATAATACAACAGCATGCATCCATCATGAACGGATCCATTTGTATTATGTCTTCTATAGCCAAGACGGATCTGTCATAAACTCCATTGAAAGTCAATAGGGGACGGATTTGTTTTCTATTGTGCCAGATTTTGTCAGAGAAAACAGATCCGTCCCCATTGACTTGCATTGTGTGCCAGGACTGATCCGTTTGGCTCCGTTTCGTCAAGAGGACAGCAAAACGCTGCAGGCAGCATTTTGGTGTCCGCCTCAAGAGCGGAATGGAGACTGATCAGAGGCAAACTGATGCATTCTGAGCGGATCCTTTTCCATTCATTGCATTAGGGCAAAACCGATCCGTTTTGGACCGCTTGTGAGAGCCCTGAACGGATCTGTTGAGGAACGGTTGAGACGTGTGCATATATATCCATGCATGCCTGCAAACACGTGCGGGCATGTATGGTATATATATGCATACATTAACCACCGCATCATGGGGTGATGCCCATGGTGATCCCCAGGGGCTCATGGTGGCCCCTGTTGGAAATATGTGGTCCCTGGAAGCTGTGCCCCCTTATAATCCCCCTTATATTAGTATATATATGTGCCCCCTTATATATGTCCCCTGTATGTGATGCCCCAGATATATGCGAGGGTGTGTGTATATATAGATATGTGTGTATGTATTTGCACACGTGTCTATGTATATACACTTATGTCAGCATGACAGTATGTATGTGGGCTTATTGCTGCCCATTCATACCCCCGGTTTTGTATGTGTTTATAGATGAGCCCCCAAGCATCTGTGGATATATATATGCATATATGCAATTCCAACTGTTATCAGCAGAGTTGTTTAGAGGAAAACTTGTGCTGATAGCCTGTAGGATAACAGCTGATTAGCATCTAGTCCCCTTTTGTTCAGGCCCAAAGCAATCAGACTCTGTGGCACCGTTGTGAGGGGACCTTCTAATCAGAGACATCAAAGACCTGTTTTTCCACACCTCTGCCCCATGGCCATGCCCATTACTCCCAGCATTTTTGGGACTAGGAGGGGGGACTAAGGCACACTATGATGTCACATGCCTGAGGAAGGAGGAGGGGGTTACTTTTGGGCTATAAAACCCCGAACCGGCCAGAGGTGCCCTCTCTTGCAACCAGACTAGATTCAGAGACGCATAGGAGAGAGGAGCTCCATGATGACCACCTGGATAAGGCCTAAGTATCACCCCTGGTCCTGTAACCCCTATATTTGTGTCCTCGATGTGATGTGACCCTGGGCCCTGATTTACCCTTGCCGTGTTACTGGACACCCTGATCCCCCAAACCCTTGCCTTATTGTATCCTTGTTTGTACCCCTGATCCTGTGCCACTGGTTCCCCTGATTGTATTTGTGGTTACCCCCACTGTATCTATTACTGGACACCCTGATCCCCCAAACCCTTGCCTTATTGTATCCTTGTTTGTACCCCTGATCCTGTGCCACTGGTTACTGGACACCCTGATCCCCCAAACCCTTGCCTTATTGTATCCTTGTTTGTACCCCTGATCCTGTGATCCCCCAAACCCTTGCCTTATTGTATTCCCCTGTTGTACCCCTGATCCTGTGGCCCTATTTGTACCCCTGATGTCCCCTGTCCGGCGCAAATGTGCCTGTATTAACCCCTTTACCCTGGTGACCCTGATAAACCACTGGTGGTTACCCTGGTCATGTAGAGCATGCTTCTGCTCTGCAAACAAATCCTTTTAACCCTTTGTTAACCCTGTAGGGACAGTGAGTACAGACGGGTGGGATTGTTAATATACTTGTATGTGTGAATTGTCTAGTTAGTTTATGGGTGGAATATGGGAATGTGTAGTGTAGTTTAGGATTGTATATTTGTAGTGCTGTGTATTGTTAGTATTGTGTGCGTAGTGTATTGTTAGTAATAAATACTGTTACTTGTAACTATCTGTGTAACGTGTAGTTATTGGCGATAGTTAGTTAGTAAGGTGCATGCAGCTAGCATAGTGATCAGTGTGAAGCATAGCGAAGGTATTGTTATTATTATATAAAGGCATAAATGGGCGGAGTTATCACTAGATGGTTCCTCCCATTTATGAATATTAATTATCGATATTTGCATAAATATTGGTGATTAATATTCCCCCTTTACATTGGCGAGCCAGGCCCACTGCGTGGATTTTGCGTTTATTTTTGGTCTTAAGGCTGAGGGTCGCTGGTACTGTGAATTAGCGGGCAGGAGAGACGCGGTCAGCGGAGTGTCTGAGCGTCTAGGACCCGATAATTCGGACAGGAGAAGCGATACTTCCCTTAGAGTACCAGAAATAAAACAATCTTTTGCAGAGAATCTATAATCTATCTGTGAATTAATATTTTTGTATTTGCTTTACACGGTCACCGTCGCTGGGGTAAGAAGAGACGGAAAAGTACAGCACCAACAAGCATTGCTCAAGTGATTGCAAGGGAGAAGAGCACACGTCACTGGAGGAGATCCATCTTCGTGGGAGCGGCGTACAAGTCAGGCTGGTCGGGAAGAGGCGATCCGGGAAAATGGACTTCTTCCAAGCAGCTGCGAGGTACGGCGCCAAGGAGAAGATGGACACTCATCAAACGGTGAGTATGGACTTCCCCACACTGCAACACTTGAGCAAACACAGCACATTTAACCCCATCCTCCCCACTACATACAAGTCAGCAGAAATGCTGTGGTCCGATTTGTTAGCACAGGCTTGTAGTTACGACAAGCTTTGTGTTAACAAACGGACAGTTTTGAACAAGGCCACCAAACGGCTTCGGATGCTAGCCAAACTCGTTCATACGTTTGAGGCTAGCATCTGTAAGCCAAAGGAAGTTGCGCTGGTGTTTCGGTCAACGGAGACAATTCCTCCGGCCATTCACTGCCAGTGCTGTGCCAGTAATTCGGACCAGGTTTCGACATTGCAGGCGCAGCTGGCAGAGAATGTGCAGTCTACTGTTGACCGAGATGCGCAGGTGGCTAGGATAGAGTCACAGTTGGTAGAGCTGCAGAGGCAGAAGGAGGAAATTGAGGCTAAGTTGACTCAGTCTTATACTGAAGTCAAAGCCTTCAAGGAGCGGACTGCCTCTACTGACGTGACGGTAGCCAAATTGAAGGCTCAGGTTGCTGTAAGGTCCCAGCTAATGTCTGGCATGCAACAGGTTATCACCAAGTTGGTGCCTGCCCTTTCTTTTTCCATAAAGCCAGGGTCGGAATCTCCCAAAATGTTGCCCTGTGCAGGGCCACAAGGGGGGAGAGTAGTCTGTGACCGGTCTAATCATCAGGTCAAGCCGGTCCAGACTAACAGAGATTTTTCCCTGACTTTGGGAAAAAGAACTGTGGTGAAGAGTGCGTCCCTGAGGATGGAACAATTCAGGAGAAGGGAGCACGGCTGCAGTGTAGATGGACCTGGGCCATGCAGAGCAAACATCAGATGTTTTGCTTGTGGTGGCCTAGGTCACATAGCGAGACACTGCAAAACAGATAGGAACATAACACACAGGACAGGAAACCAAGTCACGTGTTTCAGGTGTGGGAACAAAGGACACATTGCAAGGAATTGCCCTGGTGCAAGTAATTGCAATGTGTCCAACAGTATCAGCCAGGTAACAAATTGGGCAGTGGGGTCTAGTCAGCTTGGCCATAAAGGGGTTACCTCTCGGCAGCATCACCAGCTGCTGAGGGGTCAGAGTGGCCAAGCTAGGCTAGGCAACATTTGACACCCCTGTACTATTTGTTACACCGTGTGTTCCCTGTGTATGTCCATGTTGTGTGTTTTTGTTATCTGTTTGTGAGTTTTTCTTGATGTTGATAGTGGTAGTCCTTGTCTACGAATGTGTTCCACCATGCTGATTTATGTAGTGGTGTAAGTCCCATCTGCTGTCTGTTTCATTCTGTGTCCCCTTGCAGTGGAACAGTGTTATACTGTGGATCGAGAACGTATAGGCTTGCGAGCAGATAATTTCACACGGGAAATCCTACACAAAGGATGATGTGATTTTATTCTGTTTCAAAGAAGAAGACCGGCACTTCGCAGATGTAGATCACAATGTAGATTTATTCAGTCACATATTCAAGGGGCATAGTGACGCGTTTCAGCACAAGTGTGCTTTCATCAGACTGCAATGAAACATCTTACACTCCAGCTATTTATACATAAATGAGACACTAAGGAACTGACATCATCAGAGGAGCTCCGCCTCCCTCATTAACTAAAAATTCGCATATCAAATAATCGCAATGAAATATTCGCATTAGAAAATTCGCAAAAAAAATTCGCATAAAAAATTCGCATAAAAAAATTTGCATAAACATATCCACTCTATACTGGCAAAGATTTTCAGTCCAATAGTCCATTTTGGCAGTGATTAATCACGCTGAAGAAAAAGAGAAATATATTTATCTAATTGCATAAAGCCGAATGCCTTATAGGAAGCAGGACACATTGTACTCACGATTGAGGCCCCTGGGCTCCATTGTCTGAAGACGATGGATCCAGTAAGCCTCTCTTTTCAATAACAATTTATTTCTATCACCCCCTCGACGGGGTAATGATACACCTTCAATAATCTGATACCTCAACTGCGAGATATTATGTTTTTTATCATGAAAATGAAGGGGTATTGGAAGTAATAAATTCTGTTTGCGGATAGTAGATTTGTGTTTACTTAGTCTGTCCTTCATTCTCATCGAGGTTTCCCCCACATATAATAATCCACATGGACATTTAAGAATGTAAACCACAAATCTACTATCACAGGTGAACGTGCCCCTTATTGGAATATTTTCACCTGAGTGAGGGTGGGAAAAACATGAACCCTTTATGACGCTGGAACAATTGACACAATTTAAACAAGGAAAAGTGCCCCGTCTAGGTGTAGATAAAAAACTCTGTCCTCTTTCTATTTTATTACTTCCCACATCTGCCCGGACTATTTTATCCCTAATATTTTCTGCCCGTTTATAGCATATCATGGGTGGCCTCTGGAACTCTCCTATCCGTGGATAGGACTTGGATAATATGTGCCAATGTTGATTAACAATAGTCCTCAGGCGCTGGGACCAGGGATGGTATTTAATCACTAAGGGGATCCTTGTTTCTTTCTTAGTTCTATCCGGTGGTGTAGTCTCAGCTTTATTACGCTGTATTTTCAATAGATCAGGGGGGTAGCCTCGCTCTCTAAATTTATTGGTCATATCGTCTAATCTTGTTTGGCACATATCCCTATCACTGACGATCCGTCTAACCCTCTGGTATTGTGAATATGGGATAGATTCCTTGATGGTTGCTGGGTGACTACTTGAAAAGGACAGTAAACTGTTCCTATCAGTTGATTTCACAAATAAATCCGTCTGTATCTTACCTTCTTTGTCCCTAGTCACCCAGGTATCCAAAAAGGAAATTCTATCAGAACTATGGTGTACAGTGAATTTAAGTTCATCCCAGATGGAATTTAAATACGTGGTAAATTCCGTAAGGGATCGGACGTCGCCTCGCCATACGCAAAAAATATCGTCGATGAATCGACGCCAAAATATACAATGTTGATGATATAGAGGGCTAGAGTAAACAAATTGACACTCAAAAGAAGCCATATATGTATTTGCGTATGGCGGCGCGACGTTCGATCCCATCGCGGTCCCACGGCACTGCTGATAAAAAGAATCTTGAAACAAAAAATAATTTTGCTCAAGGACTATTTTCAAAAGTTCCAGAAAAAATTCCTTCCAGATTTTATTCTGGGCAGCCAGGGTCTCGGATCGATACAGATAACGCTGTTGTGCTCCAGGTTTTCGGTAGGGCTGTGTTGCGCTGGGGACTGGGGCGGACAGACAACATTGGTGTAATGTTGTGTTGCACACTTAATTCTAGTCTGGTCAGGTAGCACACAGCTCTCATAGGGATTGGACGCAGAGTGTTGGGCAGCAGAGTGTGGACTGTGTTCTTGTGTTGTGGGGTCCTGGGGAGCCAGGGCATAACTATGCCATTGGTTCTGCGGGCCCCCACAGGATGGGATCACAGGGGGAGGTCAGCCTGGGTGCACATGAGTGGACAGGGATGCGGTACCATCAATAACAAGATGGTGCTTTGTCCACAGAACTCCAGTTATCCCAACCTAGTAGGGTGGCCATCCTTATCTGTTGGTGCAGAGGGATGTGCAGCAGAGGATGCAATCCTCTGAAGGTACGGTGTTAAGACACCAGTGTTGGGATAACGAGGGGTCCTGTGAGATAAAGGGCAGCTCAATGCCTTTCTCTACCCATGGGTCAAAGGTATTGGTGCTGGAAATTTTCACATTAATTGCACTGTTAGGGGAGAAATTCCCCTGGGAGCGCCTGGTATTTTCTTCTGCCATAGGTGTGATTTTATATGGAGCGGAAGAAAAACCCAGGAGACGCCACAGAAGAGACCAGCTATTCCCCCTGACACTGTTGTGAAGCTCCAGAGGATCCCACTGGATTTTGGCAACTAAGCGACCTCTGCCTAGAGGTGTTCTAGAGAAGACTGTGCCACAATCCAGCGGGAGCATTATTTAAGGCTCTGGAGGAAGACTTGGGAGACGTTCGGGTGGAAGAACTTATCACTTGTTTCACCCAGTGAAACTTCTTCTGGTTCTGGTCATCGTAATCGAAGGGTCAAGGGACTTACTGACCAAATACACCAGAACCAGACATTACTTTACAGAACTATCCGGAGGAGGAGGCTCAGGACATAACTCCAACTTTGTCCTGTAGCCAAATATTTTATGGACACTTTGTTTCCTATGAGGGTTCGGAACGTATAACATGTACTACCCTGAAACCCCATAGCACATTGTATTGTATATATATTGATTATGTTTGTTGGTTGATTGTGTACCCATAGACACTCTAGGTACAAATGTGTGACAGCCTATACCCAGGGAAACTCGCCCAACGCATTGCGGTGAGTTATAATTTGGCGGTACACATTTGCATCCTATAGTCGTTTCCCATTGACACAGGGGTCTGCGACCTACCTGTGTCTTTGGAGGTGTAGAGATATGCCAGGTTGCATGAGTCTCTATGGGTACACACATTTAATGGAATTTGGTGGTGTTGGGAGGGATGTGACATGTGTTTTGTGTGAATGGGGATAAGGTTAGGTCACGATAGGGACAGGCATCATTCATTTGCCACCTTGAACCCTGGAACGGTGAGGTTCTTAAGGGAAGGGCTGGAGGTGTAGTGTGGCGGAGGTGTTCTCCGCAGTAGAATTTAGGTACTGTGACATCGCCGCTTGAGAGTCTGACCTGCCTTGTAAAGACCTATTAATCTGTCCACGGGAGAACCGCACCCATCAAGATGGAAACAGACGTTGGATAGAAGAAAGTTGGGACTGAGACTGTGAGGGTGAACCCGCTCCAGATGCCTTGGAGGCGGGCCATACCTGAAGATCGGCAGAACTACCGAGAGACTGTGGGGGTGTGGTCACTCCAAAGTGGGGGTGGCCGACACCTAGAGACTGTTAAAGAAAGGCCAGTTAAAGACTGTAAGGGTGAACCCACTCCAGAATTGGGGGGGGGACGAAGATACCTGAAGATCGGCAGAATTACCGAGAGACTGTGGGGGTGTGGTCACTCCAAAGTGGGGGTGGCCGACACTAAGACTGTTAAAGAAAGACCAGCTAACCAAGAGACTGTGGGTGTGTGGTATCCTAAAGATGTCAAGAAGAAGACAGAAGGGCAGGTCGGAGGAAGCTGGATTGGGGATGTCTAAGTACCTAAAGATCAGTGTGCACTACAGTTCTTCCTGAACTTCCACCAAAGATGGGGTTGAAGGGGGGCAAACATATCTCAACCCGTTCCCCCATTATATTGTCGTATTATATTCCGACAACAGGGGGATTGTTGAGGAACGGTTGAGACGTGTGCATATATATCCATGCATGCCTGCAAACACGTGCGGGCATGTATGGTATATATATGCATACATTAACCACCGCATCATGGGGTGATGCCCATGGTGATCCCCAGGGGCTCATGGTGGCCCCTGTGGGAAATATGTGGTCCCTGGAAGCTGTGCCCCCTTATAATCCCCCTTATATTAGTATATATATGTGCCCCCTTATATATGTCCCCTGTATGTGATGCCCCAGATATATGCGAGGGTGTGTGTATATATAGATATGTGTGTATGTATTTGCACACGTGTCTATGTATATACACTTATGTCAGCATGACAGTATGTATGTGGGCTTATTGCTGCCCATTCATACCCCCGGTTTTGTATGTGTTTATAGATGAGCCCCCAAGCATCTGTGGATATATATATGCATATATGCAATTCCAACTGTTATCAGCAGAGTTGTTTAGAGGAAAACTTGTGCTGATAGCCTGTAGGATAACAGCTGATTAGCATCTAGTCCCCTTTTGTTCAGGCCCAAAGCAATCAGACTCTGTGGCACCGTTGTGAGGGGACCTTCTAATCAGAGACATCAAAGACCTGTTTTTCCACACCTCTGCCCCATGGCCATGCCCATTACTCCCAGCATTTTTGGGACTAGGAGGGGGGACTAAGGCACACTATGATGTCACATGCCTGAGGAAGGAGGAGGGGGTTGCTTTTGGGCTATAAAACCCCGAACCGGCCAGAGGTGCCCTCTCTTGCAACCAGACTAGATTCAGAGACGCATAGGAGAGAGGAGCTCCATGATGACCACCTGGATAAGGCCTAAGTATCACCCCTGGTCCTGTAACCCCTATATTTGTGTCCTCGATGTGATGTGACCCTGGGCCCTGATTTACCCTTGCCGTGTTACTGGACACCCTGATCCCCCAAACCCTTGCCTTATTGTATCCTTGTTTGTACCCCTGATCCTGTGCCACTGGTTCCCCTGATTGTATTTGTGGTTACCCCCACTGTATCTATTACTGGACACCCTGATCCCCCAAACCCTTGCCTTATTGTATCCTTGTTTGTACCCCTGATCCTGTGCCACTGGTTACTGGACACCCTGATCCCCCAAACCCTTGCCTTATTGTATCCTTGTTTGTACCCCTGATCCTGTGATCCCCCAAACCCTTGCCTTATTGTATTCCCCTGTTGTACCCCTGATCCTGTGGCCCTATTTGTACCCCTGATGTCCCCTGTCCGGCGCAAATGTGCCTGTATCAACCCCTTTACCCTGGTGACCCTGATAAACCACTGGTGGTTACCCTGGTCATGTAGAGCATGCTTCTGCTCTGCAAACAAATCCTTTTAACCCTTTGTTAACCCAGTAGGGACAGTGAGTACAGACGGGTGGGATTGTTAATATACTTGTATGTGTGAATTGTCTAGTTAGTTTATGGGTGGAATATGGGAATGTGTAGTGTAGTTTAGGATTGTATATTTGTAGTGCTGTGTATTGTTAGTATTGTGTGCGTAGTGTATTGTTAGTAATAAATACTGTTACTTGTAACTATCTGTGTAACGTGTAGTTATTGGCGATAGTTAGTTAGTAAGGTGCATGCAGCTAGCATAGTGATCAGTGTGAAGCATAGCGAAGGTATTGTTATTATTATATAAAGGCATAAATGGGCGGAGTTATCACTAGATGGTTCCTCCCATTTATGAATATTAATTATCGATATTTGCATAAATATTGGTGATTAATATTCCCCCTTTACAGGATCTCACAAACTGAAAGCCAAAACGCCAGTGTGAAAGTAGCCTTAGTTGAAGTCCACTGCCTGTTGTCAGGCAAGATCTATACCAAGTAATAGAGACACAGAAGACGGCAGAGAGGAAGTGGGGTGTGTCAGAGCTAGCTGAAATCCTGAGCCTGATAAAAGAACTGCTTCTACAATGCTTCCGAACATCAAAGGAGCCTCCTGCTTTTCTGTAAGTGTGATTTATCCTTCTTATCTGATCTGTGAGCTTCAGAGTTGAAAACTAACATAGTTGGAAGTAAGGGAAAGGATGTCATAGCAACAGGGGCGTACTTGGTATTTCTGGGGCCCCAAGCAAAATTGTGTCTGGGGCAATAATGAAAGACATTTTTTGGATAGCAAAATACAATATTTTCCCACCTTGTACATAGGCAATGTGATGCCAATATGCTAAGCTAGCCTAGTAGATGATGGACAGTCTGCAGTCACACTACCTGTACATAGAGAGTTATCACTGTGTTATCTGTGGTGTTACACAGGACTGCAGATGATATCTACTACATTATCTGTATGCAGAAAGTGCCCACACACTGGATCTTATCGTTACCTGCCATTGTTCCCTATCTGACCTCTCTAATTCACTTTTACCTATCCGACCACAACCTATCCTAGTTCACAAATTGGCACACCGTCATACAAACTTTAAACATCTTGACTTTCGCTTGCTCTCTGACTCTCTTCTACTGTTCTCTACCATCTGTTCCCTCAGTGATGCAAATGCTGCCGCAATTTTGTATAACAGCACAATAAACTACAGCTCTTGACTCTGTCACCCCTCTCATATATTACAGAACCCCCCAAAAATAGGCAACCATGACAAACCAGTCTGACTAAAGAGCTGAGACGACTCTCCAGAGTTGCAGAGCCACAATGGAAGAAAACTCATTCTAATGAGCACATACAAACAATCCCTCGTCAACTTCAAATCTGTGCTTGCTTCTGCAAAACAGGTCTACTTAATATCTATTCCCTGTCTCACAATCCTAAACAACTTTAACACTTTTAACTCTCTTCTCTGTCCAACGGTGCCCCCTCCCTCACCTCTCATCTCAGCAAAGGACTTTGCCACATACTTCATACAAAAGATTTTTAAAAAAACAGAGAACACTTCAGCCTACAGTCCCCACAACCCCTCTACACACATTTTCAGTCCTCTTCCCCCAAAACCAGCTTCTCCACCATTACAGAAGAAGAACTCTCCACCCTACTCTCCAGATCACATCTCACCACCTGTGCGCTTGACCCTATCCCATCCCATCTTATCCCCAACCTCTCCACAGTTTTTATCCCTGCCCTAACTCATCTCTTCAACCTATACCTAACTTCAGATGTCTTCCCCTCATGTTTTAAATGTGCTACCATCACACCTATCCTTAAACAGCCTTCCCTTGACCCATCTTTGTCTAGCTATCACCCCATATCACTACACCCATATGCCTCAAAGTTACTTCTGACCCCACCACTCTACTGAAACTGCCCTTACCAAAGTCACCAATGACCTGCTAAATCCAAATGCCATTACTTTGTCCTCCTCCTCCTTGACCTCTCTATCCTCTGCCTTTGACACAGTTGACCACTCCCTTCTGCTACAAACTCTCACATCTTTTAATGTCATGGACTTGGCCCTCTCCTGGATCACATCATACCCTACAGAATGGACATTTATTGTCTCCCAGTCACACAACACTTCCTACCTACTCAGCTCATCACCTCTCTGTCTGTGTCCCTCAAGGCCTTTGTCCAAGGACCTCTGCTCTTCTCAATCTACACCTTCGGTCTGGGACAGCTCATAGAGTCCCATGGCTTTCAGTATCACTTCTATACTGACAAGATGCAAATGTACCTCTCTGGTTCAGATATCACCACCCTACTATCCAGAACCTCACAATGCCTATCCTCTATAGCCTCCTTCTTCAACACTCACTTTCTAAAACTTAACAAGGGTAAAAAAGAATTTCAAATTTTTCCCCCATCTCACTTAGCCCCCTCATCAGACCTTTCTATCATAGTAAATGGCCCCACAACCTGTCCCCTCCATACATCTGTGAACTAATCCCCCGATATCTTCCTACATGCAATCTCCGATCCTCACAAGACCCCCTTCTGTCATCTTCTCTTATCTTCTCTTCCCATAATTGCTTCCAAGATATCTCCTGTGCATATCGTCTTGTTCACGGTTATTGTACTTGTTTTTATCTTTTATTACGTATGTACAGTATACCCCTTATATGTACAGCGCCATGGAATGAATGGCGCTTTAAATATGAATAATAATAATAATACAGTGAGACATTATCCTGTTGGGCAGCATTACAGAAAACTAGCACCTCTACACTGTCTTCCACCATCCACAGACTCCATAGGAAGAGCGAACAGCAGGGCTGAGCCAAGACCTTTGAACAGCTGTCTGCTGCTCTGCTCGTTGCCGCCCAAAGTCCCAGGCCTCTGTGCTCTGCGTCAAAAGGGTGACACACACAACATCACTAACGTTGTGATGTCATGCACCGATGTGCAGCCCCAGAGATTACAGGGACCGCCGCTGGGATATTAAGAGCGGCAGTTCCTTGACAGTCCACAACTGTAACTGTGTCCTTATTACGCAGATACACTTGTAAATTGTGGCGCTGTCTGTCAGAAAAGGGCCCCACACAGTTGCGTAGTTTGCGCCACTGCATAACAGTACGCACTGGCAGAAGAGAGACACCCCCTTCTTCTGAGTGAAATGCATCTAACTGCCCAGCTGAAACAGGGAATAAAATAGCTGAAAAAAACATTAGGAAAGCCCAAACATAACTATTCCTTTACAGTTATGATTGTACAAAGAAGCACATCCATTATGTATACTTTTCTGAAAAATCAGGTACACTTTAAATACATTATATTATCTACAATCTGTGTATCTCAGAATTTTTGGTCTAGAGCGCTGACCTTAATCTCTGAATCTATGTAAAATATGTTCTTGGCCCAGAAATGAGGCACTAAATACAACCTTCGATTCACTATGTGTGTTACAGTAGTAGTTGTGAGTATTCTGAAATTAAAAGACGAAACATCCTGGGCTACTATCTACGTGCAGTACTCTGGGACTGTTTTTCATAGGGTTATTTCTGGACTGTTTTTTTGTCCTTAAACTGATGACAACAGTAATGGAGTCAATGATATGTGCTTAATGTTCTACATTGTCATCCAGCAGTACTTTACAATCTCGTGTATGGCAGTTTCCTTGACCTTTCCCCAATTTGGAAATCACCTGTTCAGTTCACCTTACATTATTTGCATCACTGTTACATAACTGCACGCTGTCAATGTATTATTCAAGCTATTAGCCAGAGTTAGTCATTTCTGAATATCTTCTAAATATTGCTCTCCTCCAACTTTGACAGAGTAGGTATGGATTGATAATCCTCACAAACTATGATACATAGCTATAGCAGAAATAGCATATTCTTTTGCTCACTTTATGAACATCTGTATATTCTAAGGGGGGAATTTATCATAGACGGGTGTTTTACGCCAGTGTATGATTTCCCCTGTGCTGCCTGGAAGATGCGCCTGATTTATAATGAAGCATAGACCATATAATAAATTAGAGTATCACAGTATAGACTATAACCCGTCTGAAGGTATTGATTAGTATAAGGTGGCAAAATCTAGTACTTAAATTCACAGGCTACCACCCTTAAAACTTAGCTTTTAATATTTATCTAAAATATACACAAAAGACCCTCCAACATAGAACAAAATAATGAACAAAGATAAAAAATGGAGCAATAGCGCTGGGTTAGTACTTGATAATAGAGTTACTGTATAGCAGGGATGGGGCTTAGTAATAAGCAATGGACTCTCTCCCTATAGCTGACCCTCTCACTATTTATGCCCTGCCTATAAACGGAATAGCCGCCCCGATAGGGGCGTTCCCATATCAGGAACCTCCTGGATACCCTAGAATGGCCCTGATTAGGGATGTCCCTAATAGCTGATATATGCTATCCTATTAATAATTTTTTTTTTTAAGTTTCAGGTTTAAAAAAGCACCCCTTTCCCCTTGTCAAGTAATTAAAAAATTGTAATGGACAATAATGTGCAGGTGCTCAAAACAAATACTTGTGAATATATTTTTAATATAAAGATAAAAATAAAATGTTAATTACATGGATACACAAATATATAAAACACAATAAGTGTCATATAATAAAAATATTAATGATATAATAATATTAGCAAAGACAGGTGCACTCTGCGGTCTTACTAAACCCTCAAACTGATGTTAAAATTGAGAGATTAGCCAACATGTCCTACTATGGAGGACATGTCTGAGCCAGAGCACCGCGCCAAGGTTTCTCAAGTAGCTCGGGTCCTAACACTCACCTACCTGAGCCGTATGGGCAATACCAGGGGCCAGTGGGCGAATTACAGGAGCGTGAGGTCCGACACAAACAACTCACCAGTTACCTCCAGCATGTAACCATGCTAGCAATGGGAGGAGTCTGCGAGTCCCACTCAAGACTGGCTGATAAGGCCCAGGCCTCACAGGTGCACCTAAATGTAGCCTGTGGATGGAAAACAGGAACATTTAAATTGGAGTTTATACACCTCCAGGAATCTCTATGAATACAAACTGAAAAGAATGGCGTGGTGTTAAACAGGCAGGAAGTGCTCAAACCTATATGCAGTTGTGCATGTATATACAGGGGACCAAATCCTGCACTTGTGGTCCGCTGCTAATGGCGATCCCCAGCAAAAATGCATACAGTGGAGGATGCCCGCTGCGAACCACAAGTACCACAATAAACATCCTACACAAGATAGCAATTATGTGGATGTGAAAACCAATATAACAATATAATAATATTAGTCATATAATAAAACCAAACTGCGGGCCCTGTAGTTATATTTTAATGTGGATCCACATTTTTTAAATTAGGCAGGAAAACTTCAAGGGGGCACAGCGGGATGTAGGAGCGATATTTAAAAAAAAACTGGCAGGGTGGCAGCATCAGCAAGTACCCCGCAAGTAAAGGTATTTATCTAGAATAAAAAGATAAAACATGAAAAGTCCTCTTTAACAGTCTATTATTATACAGATGTAGATGCATCTGGTGGCTGAGATGACTTCTAGACATCGGGGCAGGCCAGCCAGTATCCTCATTTCCTTCTTGAGGTCACTATCCTGGTACACACACTGCTTCTTGGGTGAGTTGTGTTCATGTTATTGTTCTTTTGGAGTTTTGGCCTAGACTTTTGCAGGACTTGTCCACATTTATATGTTCAGGTTGCCAATATCCTCATACTATGTATTGTTTATGGCTTCTGCTATCATTGACTCACTGTCTCACTCTAATGTCAACTTTTACTAGTACATTACTTTCTAATATTCATTTATACGTATGGGACATTGATTTTTATTTATTTATCCCTATACATGACATATTTTTGTGGTGTGTGTATTGCTGGGGTGGTGTCTGTTCTGCCACTTCCCCCCTTTTTAATGGTATATTTTGTTACATACCATGACTTAATAAAATACAATGTTTTATATGGGTATCCTGTGAGCTCCATTTTTTTGCCTTAGGCTACTTTCACACCTGCGTTTGGGTGTCCGCTCGTGCGCACCGTTTGAAGGGGCTCACAAGCGGCCCCGAACGCAGCCGTCCGGCCCTAATGCATTCTGAGTGGACGCGGATCCGCTCAGAATGCATCAGTCTGCCAGCGCTCAGCCTCCGCTCCGCTCAGTGAGCGGACACCTGAACGCTGCTTGCAGCGTTCGGGTGTCCGCCTGGCCGTGCGGAGGCAAGCGGATCCGTCCAGACTTACAATGTAAGTCAATGGGGACGGATCCGCTTGAAGATGACACAATATGGCTCAATCTTCAAACGGATACGCCCCCATTGACTTTCAATGTAAAGTCTGAACGGATCCGCTCAGGCTACTTTCACACTTAGAAATTTTTCTAAGTTATAATGCAGACGGATCCGTTCTGAACGGATACAAACGTCTGCATTATAGGAGCGGATCCGTCTGATGAAACATCAGACGGACCCGCTCCGAACGCTAGTGTGAAAGTAGCATTAGTTGTTCTTAGTTGGACTGGTGGATCCTGGGGATAGTTGTGTCCAAAATGTCATCTGGACGTTTCCCATTTTACAGTGACCGAAAGAGGAAAAAGGTTTATGAGTCAATTACCACCGAGCAGCCCACATTTCTACCATGGTTGCATGTAAACCTGAAAGATCTAATAAAAGAACTGCTACAGAAAGACCCAGAGAAACGCCTGGGTGTGTCAGGAAACATCAGAGACCACCCATTTTTCGAAACCATGTGTTGGGAGGAAATATAGATGAGGAGAGCGGAGCCTCCCTTTAGACCTCTCCATGTAAGTGAAGATTTTTAATTAAAATTACTTAAAGAAATTGTCCACTTTAATTGGAATCTTATGTAATAAATCGCAGCAAGTAAAAATGCAGATGCTGTAGGTGTTTGATGCCTGAGCATTATTGTCCTATACAAGTAATTGTAGATTGTACAGTGACATTTAGAAACACCTTACTGCACAGTGGTAGTGAACTGCTGCTGCTAATATACTGTATATATGTCTCCATTTTATTACACAGACTCACAATCTGAAATGCTTCTACTGGGGATGAGGATATTCTTGCCAGGTTCATGGGAATGTGGGAGAGTCATGGTACTGTAAGTAGTTATATACATGCATGTGAAGGGTATATCGGGGGAAGGGAGAGGATAAAATGATATATATTTTTCTATCACTTGAAACTTCTTACTCTTACAGCAGGATCTAAAGAGCAGCCATCTGGAGTGGTCGGAAAATGAGCCAGCTATTCACCCTGTGTCCGACTTTTCCTTTCTGTCACCTAGCTGGACACAGTAGGATGAACCCATGCCTCCAGCCCAGAAACCTGCGCCTCCACCGCCCACTGCTTGTGTAGCAGACCTTGGCTTGCCCGGACTATGTCTCTCTCTGCTGGTTTACTGCCATGATCATATCATGGCAGTAATCATATTGCCGCCCCAGTCTCTCTGCTCTGATTCCTTTGATCTTTGGCATGTCCCCGAGGACTCTTCAAGACGCGGACTCCGTCTTCCAGCTTGGACTAGTGAGCTCAGGATAAATATCAGCCTGTCCTTGAGCCTCTACACCGGATATTAGTAAGTATATGGGCATTTGATCCGGGGAGTATTTTCTGACTGCCATATCTGGAGTCAAGAAGGAGTGTTTTTCCCCTTATATCAGGACAAATTGGCAGATGTCAAAGAAGGTTTTTTTTTTTCACCTTCCTCTTGATCAACACAGATGCCCTTTCCCCCCAAATTCACCCATTTTAATCTAAAGTACAATTTGGCCAAGTTTTGGGGACCGGGCTTAGACATGTTCTACACCGTAGGACATGTTGACTAATCTCTCAATTTTAAAATCAGTTTGAGGATTTAGTGATTCTGCAGAGTGCACCTGTGTTTGTTATTGTTTTGTTATATTGTCAAGTTTTGGGGACACATTATTTAGTAATTGATTGTGGGACTAATGTGACTGCCATACATGGAGTCGGAAAGGAATTTTTCCTCATTTGTGCCTGAATTAGCAGACGGCTCAATGAGGTTTTTTCGCCTTCCCCTGGATTAATAATAGCTTATCCAGGGAAAACGTCTGACTGCTCTAAGTGGAGTCGGGAAGGAATTTTTCCCCCCTACAGGTTTTTTTTTCCGCCTTCCCCTGAATCAATTAAAGTCAATGGATGTAACATATCCTTGACTTTGATATAGAATATAGATCAGAACATCTATCCACCCCTATATCTTTGTGTAGCTAGTTTTATTTCCATTGACTATGCCTGTGCTGCTCAGGGTTGTATTTCTTGTTTTTTTTGTTCTTGTCATATAATATTTTAACCCCTTCCTGACCTATGATGTATTACTACGTCATGGGAACCACTGAGTTCCCTCAATTTGACGTAATAGTATGTCATAGTGATCGCGCGGGCACCGGAGCATTGCGCCTGAGATCACTGCAGGGACCCAGCAGTCCGTGGTAGCCGGGCCCCTGCTGTATCCGCCGGCATCGCTGTAAAAGCCGATGCCGGTGGATTAACCCCTTCTATGTCGCGGCCGGCGCTGACTGCGACATAGAAGAGGTTTGTGTCGGGTGAGCGATCGCTTCGAGTCCCCGCGCTGCTGTGGCTGGGACCTGATGAGACACAAGGCAGCCCGCTGCCGTGCAGAGGCTGCCCAATGCCTTGCACGGCATCGGGAACTGCCTTCTACGAGAGCCGAGGAGATCCAGCCTCAGGCTGGGTCTCCTAGGCAACATGTTAGTGTATGACTCAGTGTCATACACTAACAGCCAATGCATTACAATACAGATGTATTGTAATGCATTGCAGAGGGGATCAGATCCCCAAAAGTGAATGTCATAAATAAAGTAAAGAAATTTTTTTAAAATAAAAGTGTTTTTAGTAAAATTAATAAAGTAATAAAATTAATAAAGTAAAAAAGAAAAAAAAAACGCCCCTTTCCCCTTATTTTATAATAAAAAACAGAAAAACAAAACAAAACCCACACATATTAGGTATCGCCGCGTCCGTAATGACCGGCTCTATAAATATATTACATGATCCACCCTGTCAGATAAACACCATAAAAAAAATATATAAAAAACGGTAAAAAAAAAAGCAATTTTTGTCACCTTACATCACAAAAAGTGCAAACCAAGCGATCAAAAAAGCGTATCCCCCAAAATGATATAAACAAAACCATCACCTCATCCTGCAAAAAATGAGCCCCTACCTAAGACAATCGCCCAAAAAAAAAAAAAAACTATAGCTCTCAAAACATGGAGACACTAAAACATCATTTTTTTTGTTTCAAAACTGCTATTATTGTGCTAAAGTGAAATACATAAAAAAAATATATACATATTAGGTATCGCCATGTCCGTAACAACCAGCTCTATTAAAATATCACATGACCTAACCACTCAGGTGAACACCTTAAAAAAAAAAAAAGCCATGTTGTCACATTACATCACAATAATTGCAACAGCAATTAATCAAAAAGGCGTATGCCCCCCAAAATAGTACCAATCAGACCGTCACCTCATCCCGCAAAAAATTAGACCCTACCTAAGAGAATCGGTCAAAAAATAAAAAAAGCTATGGCTCTCAGACTATGGAGACACTAAAATATCATTATTTCGGTTTCAAAAATGCTATTATTGTGTAAAACTTAAATAAAAAATAAAAAGTAGACATATTAGGTATTGCCCCGTGCGTAACGATCTGCTCTATAAAAAAGTCACATGACCTAATCCCTCAGGTAAACGCTGTAAAAATAAAAACTGTGGCAACACATACATTTTTTGGTTATCTTGCCTCACAAAAAAACGTAATATAGAGCAATTAAAAATCATATGTACCCCAAAATACTACCAATAAAACTGGCACCTTATCCCGTAGTTTCCAAAATGTGGTCACTTTTATGAGTTTCTACTGTAGGGGTGCATCAGGGGGGCTTCAAATGGGACATGGCATCTAAAAACCAGTTCAGCTAAATTTGCCTTCCAAAAACCATATGGCGTTCCTTTCCTTCTGCACCCTGCCGTGTGCCCATACAGCAGTTTACGATCACATGTGGGGTGTTTTGCTACTGGAAAAAATGGATTAAAATGTAAAATCTGCCCAAAAAGTGAAATTCTGAAATTTCATCTCCATTTTCCATCAATTCATGTAGAACACCTAAAGGGTTAACAAAGTTTGTAAAATCAGTTTTGAATACCTTGAGGGGTGTAGTTTTTAAAATGGGGTCATTTTTTGGGGGTTTCTATTGTGTAAGCCTCACAAAGTGACTTCAGACCTGAACTAGTCCTTAAAAAGTGGGTTTTGGAAATTTTCCCAAAATTTTTTTTTGCTTTCAAACTTCTAAACCTTCTAACGTCCCCAAAAACTAAAATTTCATTTTTAAAATGATCCAAACATGAAGAGGAGATATGGGGAATGTAAAGTAATTACTATTTTTTTAAGGTATTACTATGTACTGTATTGTAAAAGTAGAGAAATTGAAAATTCGATGTGCGATAAAACACCTTATATGTATAGTTTTTCTTGCGTTTTGATGGTGCTAAAAAAAATAAAAAGTGGGGGAAAAAATCTGTTTTATTTTTTTTTGTCGCCATATTTTGACCCCTATAACTTTTTTGTAATTATGTGTACAGATCTGTATGGGGGCTCATTTTTTGTGGGGCAATCTGAACTTTTCATTGATACCAATCTGGGGTATGTATGACTTTTTGATCACTTTTTATTAAATTATTAGTAGAAAATGAAGCGACCAAAAATCGGCCATTTGAACAGTTTTTCCGTTTTGCTGTTCGCCGTATGGAGAATATATTTTTATATTATGCGTGTTTTCGCACATCGCGACACCCATGATGTGTTTTTTTTATTTCTTTTATTTTTATTTTGGGAAAAGGGGTGTGATTTGAATTTTTATGTTTTTTCTTATTTACTTTTTTTTTTTTTACACTTTTAATCTGATTGCTATTATCATAGACTCCAATGCACTTGCATTGGAATCTATGATGATTTTAGTACTTTCCTATGGAGCCCTATCACAGGCAAGGGCTCCATAGGAAATACTATGCAGCAGCCTCCTGTCATTCACAAAGACAGGGGCTGCTGCACACATGCTTCAGCTTCTCCGATCGACACACGGGGGAGCCGGAGCACAACCAAAAGCGAAAGCTTGCTCAGATGCTGTGGTCAGGAGGGGTGACCACGGCATCTGAGGGGTTACTACCGATTGCGGACATGAGTCGCGGGCGCCATCTTTAAACACACGCCCGATGACGTACATGTACGTCATCGGGCGTGAAAGGGTTAATATCCAGTATTCATCTATATTTATTAACTTTAAAACTGAGGACATCAATAGACAAGAAAATAATACAGAGGACAGATTCAGATGCAAAGATTGAGCAGCACAATGAACTATACATGCATGCTGAGGTTTTTTTCCGGCCACCTCTCGGCATGTTTGCCATACTGTGGCCAGATCTCCGGCCAGTCCCTATTATTGTGAATGAGGCTGGGCGGACTTCCGGCAGCACACGTGTGCAAGTGCTAGTACGGATCCGGCAGGCTTTTCCCCTTTGCCGGAAAAGCCTGACGCCTGTATGAAAGCAGCCTAGGTGTGAATCTTCTGTTTCAGGGGCGATGCTGCAGGAACTTGTTAGAAAATAATTTTTACCAAAGAGCCCTTTTAAGTGGCAACATTTCCTTCCGTCCTGCCTATTAATCAATTAGCACTTTCCTTCACTGCAGAGGATGCCACTCACTGGTTATCACTGCCTCCTTCCCTCCAGTCATGAGTTATATCTGTGTGACTGCCTGGTGCCCTCCAATAACCAGTAAGCACCTTCCCTTATTACTGGGGAAAATGCTTATTGGTTAACCCTTTTATGACCAGATCTGAAAAGGCCTTTAGGGGTTCTCAGGGAAAGATAAAAATGTAAATACTGAAAAAACACGTTCTTATAAATAAACTCTTAAGTGTTTTTAATTATTTATAATGGCTCCTTTAGTCAAGGGAACAGTCAAGTAGCTAAAATGGTGGCTCTTGGATTTATAATCATAAAATCCGTCCTTCTGGTGACACTGCAGGACGGCTGGTGTGAGAAAGCAGAGCACAGAGCCCTGTGTAAAGCCTGCCGGTCTCAGCACTGTGAACCTGTATATTATGTGCAGATTGCAGCTGAGATAACGGCTCTGCTCTGTCCCTGTGCTTTAGAAAGGAGCATCCCGTACTCGGAGACTGAAGGGTAGGAATGAGGACCAGACGCGCTGCTGTGGGAGAGGAGCGTCTTTAGAAAACACCAGTACGGGATGAGAGAACTCCTTTCTGAAGCACAGGGACACAGCAGAACCGTTATCTCAGCTGTCATCTGCACATAATATACAGGTTCACAGTGCTGAGACCGGCAGGTTTTACACAGGGCTCTGTGTTCTCACACCGGCCGTCCTGCAGTGTCACCAGAAGGACGGATTTTATGATTATACTGTAAATCCAAGAGCCACCATTTTAGCTACTAGACTAAAGGTTTTTTCTGTATTTTCATTTTTATCTTTCCCGGAGAACCCCTTTAATGACCAGACCCTTTTTTGTGATTTAGTTTAAATAGTTGTAACATTTTATTTTTTGGACCACCAAAATAAATTTAGCAATTTCTATTTTATTATATTTTTGCATTTTATTATTTTTTACATTTCTTTAGAATTGTTTTACTTATTTTGTTATATATTTTGCCACATAATTTGTCTCCCAAGAGGTCACTGAAAGACCTTTGGGGAACACTGAATACATCTGAGGCACCGCCTCTACATAACTTAGGCGCATCCACCGCCGGCGTACAATAGCTTTAAATCTACACCAGCTCCCTTGCTGGTGTAAATTTTGATAATTTAGATAATGATAAATGAGACCGGCCTACCAGCCTGCCCTCTTCCCCGCCCATGCCACTTCCCTTTTTTTAGAACTGGCATGGAAGGGAAAGAAGTCACAAATTTTGCCACAAATCAGCTTTGTGACCAAATCTGCACCAAATACACATCAGAAAGGGGCAAATTTTTGGTCATAAATAACCCCTTATTGTGTTTATTCACGCTTGCTTATTGACTATGGGAGAATGAATTATTTTGGTCCATTTTGAAAAGAAAACATTCCCATTGAAGTCTATGGGTTTATGAGAACACTGAGACAACATTGATGGCATCAATGGTCTACACTGAACAATAGTAGAAGATGCTCAGCCAATCCCCTTTTCAGCCTAACAGTGAACGTGCAATACGGATACACTGGTCACAAAATGGACATATAGACCAACAACGGATCCGTCAAAGAAATCTTTATGGATAAACCATTGACTCCTTTTTCATTGACCCACAGTTCTTCACACTTCATTATAGTTAATGGGGCTGACATATTTCAGGTACCATCGCACATCGCCGTGTCCAGACATCTCTGGCAGGCTGCTTCCTGCCGCCACAGCCTGCTGGAGATGTCTAGCACTAGTGTGAACCTAGTCTTAGCTGGCTGAGATGACATCCAGGCACAATAGCAGGCTGACAAGTATCTTCTTCCTGAGGTCAATTATTCTCAGCGTTGCCGCAGGGACCTCCATTGCTAACCATTTTGAAACTTCCTGCTGTTGTTTTATAGCTGTTACTGCCTGCAGCCTGCTGCTACCTGACTGCATATACCCAGCTCACAGAGCTAAGGGGCAACAGCCAAGCAGCAGGTTAAAGGAGTTCTCAGGGAATAATTTAAAATGGCTGCAAGCAATCTGTCCTAGAATGTGAACAGGATTGGTGCCTCTATTTGCAGTGCTCCCAAAGGGGGTAGGTAGCGGGGCCTTACTACAAACTATGCTCCAGCACTTGCATATACTCCATATTGGTGAGTGCTCCTGTCTGGCTGCTCAGCCAGGATGGCATATTGTGCTCCCCTCTCCTACTAGGTAATTAAAATGTTAAGGCTCTTGTCATGGATACAGTCCTTTAGGACCTGACTGGAGTTTTGCATTCCAGTTAGAATTTTCTTAAAAATCTGTCAAAAACCAGACCGCAGCCTTTCTGTAAGCCAATACAGTTTTCATATTGATTATTAATGGCCAGGTTGTTCTGCAGCAAAATAGCATGTTGGATATGCTGTGGACGCTATGTATGATCACACCTTTACAATGACATCTCTGGGACCCGTCTGCAACATTCTCTGTATACTGTGCTTCAGCAGAGACGTGGGCTCCCACAAACACAGCCAGCCTTCCATTGACTTGTTTGGAGAACGCAATGGTCAGGAATTTGAGAATCGGGGTCGGGTACAGAAATATTTTCATTTAGGAGTAAAGTAGGCCCTCGGAATTAATTTTACTGCTTGGCCCTAGACACCCTGATCCAACACTGCCGTCTATAGGTCTTGCATATCTGAAAATCCCAAATCTGTTTGAAATCTGAGTATTTCAAGATAGGAAAATATATTTAATACAATTGTAATCAATGGAAACTAAAATGGGTGAATTAAAGAAAGTGCAAGATAATAAAACACAGTAGTATGAATCATGCTTTTTGGATGAATTAGAGGGATTATAAAGTCTTTCTATGTCTTAACATGTATTAGGAAAAAATTTTTAAAAAGTGTCTGTCATGCAGGAACTGTTCCTTGAAGCTATTTTCAACATTGTGAACAGCACAAAAGCATTAATCAACAGGGGTGAAAGGACAGTCCAGTTTGGATTCCTCCTGCAACAGAATCCAGCCATCTGACATACTTAGTGCTCTGATACTTTTACAAGAACGTTGTAACCAGGTTTATTTTTATCTGCCAGTGTTCACATGTCATTTAATACTTAGCTGAAGTCTGAATGAACAAGTGAATCATGTGACACTGTTTCTGTGTGCTACTCTTTTGTGAAGAACAAATCCTTAGAAAAAAGACCTGGGCTGAATACATTTAAGCTGAATACATTTTAAAACATAGCTTTAACTGATAATAATTAAAAGGATAAACCCACATAGTGCTCAAATAAACTGTGAAAAAATGTATATTAAAAAATATAGCAAAAAAGTAAGTATATAAAAAGCAAATAGACAGTAGCCATTAATAACTGGAATGATCTTACCAGTTCATTGATATTTTTTTTAGGTGAATTTCTACCTTTCAACCGTCCTAGATAATCAAATGACGGGGTCCGTATATGTGCTGTGATTCTTCCGGGGACACAAAACTACATAGCCCCTAAATAAATGCCCTAAAAATTGGTTGGGATATGGGCTAAGCCGTTCCTACCTAGCAATACGGAGCACCCGCCCCGATAGGGACGACCCCGTCTGGAAGCTTTCCTTTGTCGGGGCTTAGTCCCTAAGCATATCCCTCTCCCAACATGACATGTTTCGTCCCTCCCCGGGACTCATCAGGGGATAGGTATACAAATGGAGGGTAAACGGTTTAAAGATCAGAGGCATCCAAATAAATAGCCCATTCCTCAGGTAACAGGCATGAAGAGCGACAGTGGTCGATGCCTGTATAGCCTGGGGGAAGTGTCACCCTTGGCCCGTGTGTCACCGCCGTCTACGGATTTGTTGTATATTTGAGGGTTAGATCTTTTTCTATACGCAACTATCATGTGTATAGTAGAGGATTTTTACTCTTTTGTGAAGGAAAGACTATCATCTGTCAAAAATTGTAGCTGACATAGTCAGATCCGGGACTGTCATTCTGAGGGACAATGAGGTCATTAGCAAGGAGTATGGCTATAGGGGTGTCACATATATGTATACTTGTATTTCCCATAAAATAATAATCCTGGGGCATCTTTTCTCATAATGGTGCCGTTTGCAGTGTCCTAGTGTAGCGTTTTTGGGTACTATACTCTGTACAGGCTGTGTATTGGAAGAGAAGCAGGTCCCTAGTTAGTGTTGCTATGTTGGGCTGGCACCACCCCTTCCTCTAGAGGACATGAAGTCAGTATAAAGTCAGCTGTGAGTGAAGTAGCAGCTAAGAGCCACATTCAGACTACAGACTTTCCTGAATGTGGTGGGAGCAAAAAAACTTCAAGTTCCCCACCATACTAAAAGAACAGACTGGCCATCTGTGGAGACTGTACTATGGTATTTTGCAGAGATACTAATACAGTGAGAGTGACAGAGACAAGTGGTACCCGTTGGTTGATTTAAGAATATTGTGCATATTATAGGAAAGATATTCAGCCCCATCTGCCATACACAGCCTTTGGAAACTACATATGGTATCTGTAAAGACTGTACTTCATATATTAAATGCCTGTGTGAACCGTCTTCCAATTGTTGCAGTAAAGTACAGTGACCTTGTGTTAAAATGTGGCCTCATCATTGCATGCACCTGAACCGCTCTCACGGCATTCAGTGACCCTGGCTTGGCCCACACAGCAACCACCAACACCAAAGGCACCGCAACAACGCCACCAGGCAGGAGAACCCAAACACCAGGTTGTGTCCCAAAGTGAGGAAAAGGTGTACCCTTCCCATCACTGTAAGGCCCAGGGATGTCCAAATTGTGAGTACTACTTACATCTTCAACACTACCCCTATGGATCATTGCAAGTTCTTATTTCATGATATTTATGAATATATTCCTTAGATCCAAATATTTATGAAAAAGTCGACAACTGGTAAATTTACTTTGTCAATGGGGTGTGTTCCCTACAGAATGATGACAGTGTCAAGAAATGCAGACACACCCACAAGCTGTACTGCCTAGTTGTAAATTTATACACTCCCAAATGGTCCACTGCCAACACCAGCCCATCTCACATTTGCCAGAGTTTCCAAATGGCCAGTCCAGCCCTGATTGCCTCAAATTGCAAGCTGTATGTTTTAGGCTTGGAAGTTCACATTTACATATCATGTAACCAAATAGAGAGGAAGGCTTGATGCCCATAGCAACTAACCAAAGTCCAGTGCATTTATTAAGAAAGCCACACTGCTCCTGATCTTGCTTATGCCAGAATTACAGTTCATCTGAATGGAGCTGTGGTGCAATTCTTGCCTGATGCTGGGTTTGGATGAAGGGACCTCAAACCCTTTAGGCTACGTCTACACGACGACATTTGTCGCGCAACATTTTGTTGCACTAATGTCGCGCGACAATTTTTATAATGGCAGTCTATGGTGTCGCACTGCAACATGCTGCGACTGCGACGCAACAGTCGCAGAAAATCCATTCTGCATGTTTCATGTTGCAGTGTGACACCATAGACTGCCATTATAGAAATTGTTGCGCGACATTAGTGCAACAAAATGTTGCGCTACAAATGTTGCAGTGTAGTTGTGCCCTATCGCGCGACAAATGTCGTCGTGTAGACGTAGCCTTATTCTAAGGGTCAGTGGAGATGATATCGTAGCCCAGGGGGCTGGGTGCAATTCAATTAGTATACAATACACCAGTGTCACAATCACCACCCCTAAGCTTGACGTCAGTTAACTTTGCCTGGGAATGACATTAAGAGCTCCCCTAGTGGTGAGAATAGTGGGATGAGACAGGTATCACTGCTTTTTTTTGTGGCATTCTAATAAGTTTTCAAAAAATACATTTCACATGGCTGGAAAACCCATTCTTAATGCAGACCCCAGATGAGACCCCCAAAATTAATACAGACCCCCAGACCAGACCGTTAAATTTAATATAGATCCCCAAATTCAAAAAGACCTCAAATCAGCCCCCAAATTCATACAAATCCCAGATCAACCCAGATATTCATACAGAACCCAGATTGAACCCCAAATCAGTCCCCAAATTCATACAGACCCCAAATTCATATGGACCCCCAGATTAAACCCCACATCACCCCCAATATTCATACAGACCCAAGATCAATCCCTATATTTATACAGACCCCAGATTTTACTCCAAATCAGCCCCCAAATTCATACAGACTGCAGATCAAACCCCAAATAAACCCCCAACTTCACATAGCCCCCAAATTTCTACAGACCCCAGATCACACTCAATGGATTCAGCAGAGAAGAGTCAGTTTACAGTGGAAGAATATGAACTAAATTTATCTCAACCTGCAAGTGATTTCCAAACGTGTTATTGTGAATTAGCGCGGTCCTATTTTCTATGTATATGTCCTATACTTGGTTGCAAAATGTGGACCACAGACCCTTTGAAGTCAATAAGTCCGCAAAAAATGCGGATGCAACGCAGACGGTATCTGCATTTTGCGGAGCCGCAATTTGCAGACTGCAAAATATATACAGTTGTGTGCATGAGGCCTTACTACCAGTCCCAAACGACCCTCTTAGTAGGTGATGGGCGTATTTTATCAAATATATCTCATTCACATGTAGTCCTAATAGACCAAAAATCACCCTGTTTTTCACCCACTAGCTAATATAAAACGTAACTTTTATTTTATTCCATTTATTATAATCTCACTGGATATATGAGAGTAAGGCCTCATGCACACGACCGTTGTTCTGGTCCGCATCCGAGCCGCAGTTTTTGCTGCTCGGGTGCGGACCCATTCACTTCAATGGGGCCGAAAAAGATGCAGACAGCACTCCGTGTGCTGTCCGCATCCGATGCTCCATTACGTAGCCCCACAAAAAAAATATAACATGTCCTATTCTTGTCCGTTTTTCGGACAAGAATAGGCATTTCTACAATGGGACGCCTGTTCCGTTACGCAAATTGTGCAAGGCACACGGGCGACTTCCGTGTTTTGCGGATCCGCAATTTGCGGACCGCAAAAAGCGGAACGGTCGTGTGCATGAGACCTAATATCTTAAAATGTTGCAGTGTAGCTCTCAGTTTTATCGGCGATTGCATTAGGAATCTACTGTCTACTGTCTGTTGTCTCAGCAGTGACTAGATTAGCTGTGCTACTACTGCTACTGTCCGGTTCCCCTGAGGACGCCGGTTTTCCGGCAAAACATGTCGGGGGCAGCGTTTAGTTTGTGTTTTTAGATGGAAGCAGTAGTAGCACAGCTAGGCAGGTAGCATTAACATATTGTATACAATTAGGTAGTTAGATCTGGTGTATGCACGCAATACACCAGTGTTTATAACCAAGAAAGTTTAACCTAGTCACTGCTGAGACAACAGACAGTAAACAGTAGATTCCTAATACAATTGCCGATAAAACTGAGAGCTACACTGCAACATTTTAAAATATTACTCTCATATCTCCAATGAGATTATAATAAATGGGATAAAATAAAAGTTACGTTTTATATTAGCTAGTGGGTGAAAAACAGGGCAATTTTTTGTCTATTAGGACTATATGTGAATGTGAGGCCTTACTAGACTTATATGTTTGTCATATTTACATTTCTCTCTCTTTTGCAGAATCACTTCGAGAGCCTCAGGGCTAAATATTTTGGCCAGGTAGTAAAAGAGAACATTCAGAAATGGAAAAATATCATATTCCAACATTACTGATGGTAGATTCCTTTTGGCATAAACAGACTTGTTATGCAATAAATGAAGATGTGCATCATAAAATGTTTAGTGTGTAAAACTACTAATTTGTGGTAATCAGCAGTTTAGAAAGCAAGACGCCAACTTTCTGTATGCCACAATTCTTGAACGCCCTGACACCAGATGAATGTACCCTTGTTCCAGGGCAACATTACAGGTTCATGTTCACATCATTTAAAAAAAAATCTAAATACTTTAGGTACATAATTCTGTTCTGATTAACCCCTTCCAGCCCTGCACCATAACAGCACATCATGATGAGCTGATCATCCCTGTGAATTACTGTACTATAATGGCACATTAATGGTGTGGAATCAGGAGATGTGCTTAGACCAGTGCTTCTCAATTATTTTCTGTCATGCCCCCCCTAGGAAGAAGAAAACATTTCGCGCCCCCCGCGCGACTGTAAATAGTATCATTTGTCTATAAAATTGTTATAAGTACACCTCTGCATAACACTGTATCCTTATTAAAGTATAAGAGAATAAAAAAAGAAAGAAATGTGGATCGGACACACACTTATGGGGGGATCTGTGGATGATGGACACTTATGGGGGGATCTGTGGATGATGGACACTTATGGGGGGATCTGTGGATGACGGACACTTATGGGGGGATCTGTGGATGACGGACACTTATGGGGGGATCTATGGATGACGGACACTTATGGGGGGATCTGTGGATGACGGACACTTATGGTGGGATCTGTGGATGACGGACACTTATGGTGGGATCTGTGGATGACGGACACTTATGGGGGGGATTTGTGGCTGGCACTGTTACAGGGGGATCTGTGGCTGGCACTGTTATATATGTGCCATCCACAGAAACCCCACCCCATAACAGTGCCATCCACAGACCCCCACCCCTTAACTGTGCCATCCACAGATTCCGTGTGCCCGCCGCCGCCATTTAAAGTTATTAAACATGCCCCCCTGACTCCTAATAGTACCGTATATCCGAATTTCTTCTGTATAATGCCGGCAGGCGGGCCAGGCGGTCGGCGCGTCCCTCAGTGACGTCACTTGTCTGCGCCGCCTGCTTCATTCATAAAGCGGCGCAGGCACGTGACATCACTCAGGGACGCGCCGGCCGCCCGGCCTGCCTGCCGGCATTATACAGAAGAAATTCGGATATACGGTACTATTAGGAGTGAGGGGGGCATGTTTAATAACTTTTAATTCAATAATACATTTTATATTAGTATACCGGAGGGAGCGGTGGGGCGGGGCTATAGTACAGTGACCGCACCGCCCCACCGCTATTGCCAGCCCCCAGCTCCTCCTCCCAGTCCCTCCCCCGGCCCCCGCTCCGTACATCGCGTCCAGCGCCTGCGCCGGGCTCTGATCAGACGGGAGATGAGCGCTTCCACAATGGAAGCGCTCATCTCCCTGCCGCATATTACACTGCGAGCTGTCGGCCGCCCGGCGCCCCTGTTGCTATGGCGCCCTGTGCGGCCGCACAGCCCGCACACCCCAAAGGCCGGCCCTGAACGAGCCCCCCTTTACGGAGCCTGGCGCCCCCCTATTTGAGAAGCACTGGCTTAGACCGACACTTTTGAGTGATGGCTGATGAGTCTCCCTCTGTCACCCATCAGTGTCCCCGCAACATGATCTACTGGTGTCGATGGTTCACTGCGGCTGCCGGGTCTGTCATTTGTATGTGCCTATTTGGCCCATACCTTGCTAATATATTGCCTGTCCGTTACGCACTGACAGACAATAATACACCACAATACGAGAGTATTGCAGTGAATCAGAGGATCGCAAATTCAGGTTCTCTAGTCTATTTAAAAATATATATTATATTTCCAAATGGTATTAAAGGGGTTTTCTGACACTGACACACTAACATGCATTTTACATAACTGAACCTATCAAATCTTATGCCTAAAGTCCCCCACTTTACAGTTTTAAGCCTGTTTCACAATGATTGTGTGTCCCCTGCTGTGCACCTTTTGGGTCCACAGCAGTTTCTGATACTGTGACTACAGTTGCCATTGTTTATAGCACTGGCATCAAGGTCGGCTCAAAAAACAACCAGCACACCTTCCTATTAACCACTTACCCACTCCACCTCTTGGCACCATCTTGTTACACTCATTCCTCATTGTGGTGCACATGTATGTAAGACTGAACATTTTGGCCTATTTGTACGAACAATGATGCTCTGTACACTAAAGTGGAAAGGTAGGTGAATTTCCAAGTGGCTCTATTTGGATACAATAGATGATTACAGTTTAGGAGGTTTGTCCCAGAAAAACCCCTTTAATACTCCATGGTGAGCAACAAAAAAAAAAAAAACTATAAGTAGTGGCAGAATTGCCATTTTTTTGCTTATTAACCTCTTAAATTAATTAAAGTCGTTCAATGAGATTTGTGTACGTCAACATGGTACAAGTGACAAATATAACTTGTCCCCCAAAAAACAAGCCCTCGTAAAATAACAAAAAAGTAATGGCTTTCAAAATGTAGCTATGCAAAAATGCTTGTTATTATGCATTCATAGTAAAAGTCAACAAAACAATATAAATTTGGTATCGCTATAATCGCAAAGACCCACAAAATAAAGTCACCATGTTACTCACACTGCACAGTGTCTTAAAACCAACCCCCTCAAAAAAGATAGTATTGCTGTTTTTTTCCCACCTCCTTAAAATTAATAAAAGTTATTTATTATGTAACCCTATTCAATTAAAAATACTACTTGTCCATTAAAAACAAGCCGTCATACAGCTATGTTGATGGAAAAATTAAAAGGCTTTCATAATGCATGGTAACAAAAACAAAAACAAAAAACACATTATGTTCTAAAGGACTAAAATAGGCTAAGCCTTGGGGGGTTAATTTCGCAATATGGTTCAGAACTCTGTTTCTAATACAGATGTCCAAATGTATAAAAACAAATAACATTATGGCTGATTGAAGTCTAGGAACAAACTGGATATTGTTTATGAATAGATCTCACTAGTCAGTGTGCAGTAAACTCACCAGCTCCCCCTAATGGTGGTGGCTGTTACATAGAATGTTTGCAGCAGTCAGGAATTTGGGCTTCAATAGCTTCAACAGACGGTAGAGCGCTGCCTCGGAACATAAGTGAGTAAGAAATAAAGAAAGATTGGTCTCATTCGCTTTCGTTATTTCATTATTTCTCCCTTTTTAACCCAAGGTGACATTTCTGTCACTTGGGAATTTTGATTATAGTATGTAATCTTGTACATCTGTATGTGGGAGATTAAGCAATGATTGTTGCGTATGGATTCATTGGTGAGATGAATTTTTAATGGCAGCCCTGTAGCCATCAATAAGAAACAGGCAGTGCTTACATATGGAGCTGTCGCTGTACCAATTTGGTGACAAGCATGACAACAATAGCCTCGGTACAGATAATACAGGTCTGCCATAAATGAGATCTTAAAGGTAATTCAGTTGGTTCAGTAGATTTAATAAGTGGAAAATGCCAGAAAAGGCATGGTCAATGAGTTAAAAATGCCTGACTTAATGGGGTTCTCTGGTAGACTATTAGTAGACTATTGAAGACCTATCCTCAGGATTCCTCATCAATATTTGATCAGTGGGGGTCCAGCTTTTGGCACCCCTGATCATCAGCTGTTTGAAGAGTCTGCGGTGTTCCCATAAATGCTGTGGTTCCCTCTCGGCATACTAAGCAAAGCGTCGTATTGTGTTTTGTTTTCCAGACAGCTGATCTGCAGGGCTGCCGGTAGTTAGACCCCCCACCTATCACATACTGATGTCCTATTCACAGGATAGGTTATCAATAGTCTACCTCCAGAAAACCAATTTAATTTGTGTCAAACGAGAATGGATTAAGACTACTGTGGGCCCTGGACCGTATTAGGAATTTGGGCTCCCCCACTAGTCTAAAGTTGGGTTCTCGTCTGCTTTCAAACTTTGCTTTGGGGTCACTGAATGTTTATAAAAACTTTTGATATACCCCCACCAATTGCTAGACCAAGGAGAGAGAAGTGCTCTCGCTCTCTCTCCTTGCTGCAGGATACTGGTTCAATAAAAAGTCTATGGGCCCTTTTTCAGTTCCATCTCTTGCAGTGAGGAGAGAGAGAGAGCACTATGTGAGAGTACTTCTCTCTCCTTGTTCTAGCGTTATGCTAGGTATTCTCCACAATGTGTGAATGAGATTTCTAAGATCTGAACCACAATGCTGGTACGGTAAAATTCTACGGATTTGCAGCATGCATTTATGCCACATATGACTATATCTTAACAGAACCAGACCTACTGTGTAAATGTGCTTGTCTCTAGAGGTGAGGTCTGGTACTCAGACAAGAATAAAAACATAAAATTTTTTATATATACACTACTCACAAAAAGTTCACGCTATAGTGATATTATATTGTGAAAGTAGGGCATTTAAGTACAAGCATGCATTGGTGATTTCCTCATCTCAAACAAGTTATTGAAACAAAAGCTAACAGTGGTGGGTATACCTCCACAAAAAATGTCAATGTCTCAATAATTGTCATGTGCCCTTGAGCATCAATTACAGCTTGACAATGACATCTCATGCTGTTGACAAGTTGACTTACTGTCTGCTCAGGCATGGCATTCCACTCCTTTTGAAGGACGGTCCTCAGGTCATTGAGATTCTGGGGTACAGAGTTATGAGCCTCTACATGGCAATTTAGCTGATCCCATAGGTTTTCAAGGAGATTCTGGTGTGGAGAAAGTGCCGGCCACTCCAGTTGAGGTAACCCAGTCGCCAGCAACCGTTCCCTAATGATGTGACCTCAATGAGCTGGTGCATTGTCATCCAGAAGATGAAATTAGTCTTGTGTTGTTCATGCAGAGGCACAATAACTGGATTAACGATGTTATTCAAGTAGTATGGGCTTGTCACTGTACTATTCACAAAGTGTAGGGCAGTTTAGACATACCTGCCCACACTGTAACACCACCACCAACAAAGGCTCATCAGGTGACAACAGCGGCTGATGCATAGCGCTCTCCTTGATATCTCCAGCATCGTTGGCGGCCATCATTTCTGCTCAGTGTGAATCAACTTTTGGCAGTAAACAGCACTGAGGCCCACTGGTCCCTTGTCCAACGTAGATGCTCCCTGGGCCATGCAAGACGATGACGCCTGTGCCTTCTGGTGTGGTCAGGTACCCTTGCAGGTCATCTAGCATGCAGACCACACTGATGTAAATGGTTTTGAATGGTCTGACAGGACACTTGGGTGTCTCTTACCTCCCTTAAGTGTGTCTGGAGTTGTGTGGCATTCAGCATCCTGTTCCGCAGGGTATTGCTCACAATAAAGCCATCATCAGTATGGGATGTGGCCAAAGGACGTCCACTTCTATGCCTTTCTGTGACTCTTCCAGTCTCTCTGTATCTCTGTTGCAACCTGCTGATGACACTCTCTGACACGTTAACCTCAGTGGCCACTTCCATCTGAGAACATCTTGCTTGAAGCCTCACAATGACAAGGTACTGTTGATCAATTGTTATGTGTCTTCTTGGTCTCATGATGTGAAAATGAGAACAGCATGCTGAGGGGTACTGTTTAAATACCAATTCTAATTAAACCAGGACATTTATTGGGTGATTCATGGATAAAACACCTGTTGCGAAATTTGCCATTAAGCTCCCTTTTAGAGAACAACAAGTTGTACAAAAAGTACTGAAATATTAAAAAGTTGGACATGTGCATTCAAAAGTTTAGAGACGGTCACATTAAATTCACCTGTAAAGATTAGAGTGCATTTTAGGTTCATCTTGAAATTTTACCCACAAGCCAAATATCCCTAACTTTTTGTGATTAGTGTATATTATACACTGTTAGAAAGGTTTTCTCATCTAAGACAACCCTATGAAAATTTGGCCACTGAGAGATAAGCTGATTTTGCCAAACTGACAGGCATTTCTTTAGCGGCTGGCGATGCAGTAGAGATGTTAGCATGCATGCAGGCCATTAAGATGATTATCGTAGTCTTTATGAGACAACCTCTTTGAATATAGAAGTACATACATTCATAAAGTGTTTAGCCTTTATCTATTACTAGCTGCACATGTGCTGAGAATAGGGCAGTAATTTAATTCAAATAGTCTAGTTGCCTAGTTTTAAAACTATAGGTGCGGTAGGACTCTGGTGGTTGAGATAAGGGTTGCTTCACCCTTATATGCTACCTCCTAGCATTCGCTCATCCCACGCTTGCTTTGTCAGCAGTGAGCTTACTTTATTTGTCTATTTGAACAATGCTGGAGGTACACTTGATCCTTCATCCTAAATCATTGCTTTTGCAATCTCTTTTCTCTTAGGTAACTCTCAATCACTGGTGTTGAAGCACGATTGAGTCTGCAGTTACTCCGTGCTACAACACTCGGTCCCTACCGCTCCTAATCTAAAAACTAACACACGAGCTCCCCCAACATGTTTCACCACTGGATGTGGCTTCTTCAGGGGATGGAGCTACTGTCAACAAGAATGCTTTGCTGCTGCACCCTTTTAATCATTAGGGGAGGGTCGTTACTTGTTGTGTGGCCAGTCACTGCAAAGCTTTCTTGTGTGACAGGTTAGTAACCCTATCATAATATCTTCCTGGTATTTCTACGTCATCTAATCATTTCCTTACTTACTCAGTATTCCTACGTCTGCAAAGAGGCTTTAACCTCCGATCCGGAAGGAGATGAAGCCATGCGCATGCGCAAGATCTTTAACTCTGTAACTTGTCTCTCGCACCGCATTGTGCTCCGGTCTGGGAAAGAGAAAGTGCGCATGCGCAAGGTCTTTAAACTTTTTCCGATGGCCTGTATTCTGCGCATGCTCAAGGTCCTTAACATTATGTCAGTCTCCGGTGCGCATGCGTAAGGTCCTTCACCTTCTCCAGATACTCCCATCGCATCATGTCAGTCTCCAGTGCGTATGCGCAAGGTCCTTACCCTTCTCCAGTATAATATTTCCACGCATGCGCAAAGACTTTAGACTCCAGATCAAAGCACCAAATCACGTATAAGAACCTGCGCATGCGCAAGAACTTTAACTTTATACTCTTACTTTCGCATCGCATTGAACTCCAATATAAAGGAGAAAACGCGCATGCGTGAGATCTTTAGCTTTTTCTGATGATATGTATTAGCGCATGCGCAAGATCTTCTAATTTTCAAGGATACTCCCATATCATCATCTGGATTCTAGTCCATATATAACTTTGCGCATGTGTGCAAACTTTTGAATTTTAAATAATACCACAACTGGTACATCTGGGGTCATGGACCTTATGACCATACTTCTATATTCTATTACGCATGCACATAACTTCTGACCTCCAGTTTTGAGGGATAACATCAATGTGCATATATATGCAACTAGATGTATATTTGTACTCAAGTCAAAGTTTGTACTATACTTCACATATTTTCTTTTTATTCTTTTTTATATATTTATTATTTTCAATATCGATTAAATGATTGACTGTAGGGTACTTAGGGTTAATCCTTGGTAGTTATTGTTTTATATATTTAACCGTTCTTTTTGTCTTTTATCCCTGTATTTATAGTGAGGAATATGGTTCCGTATGGCTCAATGATCTAAGGGTTACTATCTTTCGTTCTTCCAGGTAATTGTATTTTAGGGCAGTGGCCGAGTTTGGGGTGGCCGAGTTTGGGGTGGCCCCACTGTTATGCTGGGTTCCCTGGACACAGTCAATGTAACGGGGTTCCGAAGGTGCACTCGGTCTCCCATTAGCCGCAGACCTGCTGCTTAGCTTCAGGAGCGAGGATCTGTGTTTGACCTCGTTCCCAGGGCGGCTTTGCTAGCTGGGAGGCCCCCTGCTCCTAAGTCTGCCTTGAGCGCCGAGCTGATCACTCGGTGCTCGACTGGTTGGTCTGTCGGTCATGTGACGCTGGCCACGTCACATGACCGTCACTCCCCACTATAAATACAGGCAGCCTGCTGGCCACAGGTTGCCTGTTAATTTAGGTTCCACCTGTGATGTTGTCTTTCCTGGCGTACTTACCTCCTGCTGAATTCCTGACGATCCTCTGCCTGCTCCTTGTGTACTTTGCTGCTCTCCTGGTATTCTGACCCCAGCCTCCTCCTGACGATCCTCTGCTGACTCCTTTGGTACTTCACGACTCTCCTGGTATTTATGACCCCGGCTTCTCCTGACAATTCTCTGCTTGCTCCATTTGTACTTTGTAGCTTTCCTGGTATTGACTCGGTCCGTTCACGTTCTGTTGTTTGTCTGTCTGTCATCCCTGCACTTATTCCAAGCTATGGATTGCCGTCCAGTTGTCCCCTGTCACTAGGACTCGCGAGGCAAGTAGGCAGAGCCAGGGGTAAGGGTGGAGCGCAGTGGTCACTTCCCTCCCCCCTGTGTGTGTGTGTGTGTGTATGCGACCGTTACAGTCAAGGTGTCACCACATGTTGCTACTCACTTAAAGGAATGGTTAGGCATGGTGCACCCCAATGGGAAATAAGTCCAGACAGACAGGGTCTGCAGACTGGGTGCTTCTTTACTGGAGGAATTAAAGTGCAAAGCAATAAAGGCAAAGTACTAAGGGTACTTTAACACTAGCGTTTTTCTTTTCCGGCACTGAGTTTTGTCAAAAGGGCTCAATGCCGGAAAAAATGCATTTTTTTTTACTGATCAGGCATTTTTAAGACTGATCAGAATCCTGATCAGTCTTACTAATGCCATCAGTTGGCATACGTTTTGCTGGATCCGCCATGCAGTTACGGCGACGGAACTGCTTGCCGGATCACTCTGCCGCAAGTGTGAAAGTAGCCTAAGCTGGCTTCTCAAGTCTTCTCCCTGGCAGAAGGTTTCATGCTTAGGAAAGGCCTGAGCTAGCTGTCCCTTTCTCTCCGAAAGCTGGTACCCTGCCCAAAAAACTTGTGGCCTAGGGTTTGTGGCTCCCTGGTCACAGGGCTGGTGACCCAGCGTCTGTGGCTCAGTATTCCAGCATCTTCTTCTGCCAAGCAATCTGACAGAGTCTCTTCGACTAAGCACTGGTTCCTATGTGCAGACTAGCAGAGTCTCTTCTACTAAACACTGGCCCCTATCTGCAGACAACTAGAGGCTCAAACTGCTCTCCTTATATACAGTTTCTATCTGAATTAGAACCTTCTAGTGGGAGGGGTGGAGTGGAGAACCACAGCCGAAACAAAAACAATGTCACAATTTCAGTCTGTCGTAGACTTGCATAGAGTTTCAATACAAATATATGGGAATGACTAAGCTATTTTTTCAGACAAAAACAAGTCTTTAAACGTAAACAATAGAACTAAGGGTTGGTACGTCTATTTTTTCCCTCCAAAACTTTGCATAGTCCCTTTATAGTAACTGAGGAAGATTTTTTACTTCTTAGTGCACATATAGAAAGTCCCAAAGTCTTTCAGTATTAGCTGACTGTGCATTAACACTTTACAAGGTGCAGAGCAGATGTGATATGAAATTTGTGGATACGGTTGTGTGTATCTAGCCTTAAACAGACACATGCATATATATTAGAAAGACACAAATATAAGACAAGCAAACAATTCATATATATATCCCTGCTGTCTTCTGTCAAGCAGCCTGGCTAGATGGTAGGGGCCATGACCTCCCTGCCGCATCCCAGGACAGCCTTCTTTTTTTTTTTTTTAACAAGGGAGCTTCTGAGAGAGAGCAGTATACAGGCCTCCTGGATTTTTCCAGACTGCATGCCCCCTTCTTTTTTTAGGTCTGTAGGTGGTATCCAATCACAGCCAACTGAAGCTCCCTATTCTAACTTCTTCACTGCGAGGAAGAGCTGCTGCCCTGAGGATCTGATGTCACCTGACCTATCCTTACTCATCCCTCCCTCTTATCAGGCTTTTAACAGGGTGGTTGTTTTGGCCTGAAATGGGCCCCTGGGACCTTGGGCCCTGGGCAGCCACCAAAACACCCCTCCTATAATCCACCATTAGTGCCAAACAACTGGTGTACATGCTTTACTCCTATGGTAATTTATAATATCACAACCTATAACAAAGAAAAAGCAACCATATGTAAGCAAAAAATATATACTTTATTAGAACACCACAATAAAACACATATAATGGAGTCTTACATCATTGGGTGGAGTAAAACAGATATTAAAGAGGGACACGGGGGGAGGGGAACGATCAATGTGAATACATATAGGGGAAGCAGTAAATGTAATTAAATACATAAATACACAAGTGTAAAAGTCATAGGTCGTCTGTGTAGGTTTTTGCTAATTTATAATATGTTTTAGACACATTTTGCACCTCGCTAGTGAAGGGGATGTAGCTTAGCTGGATAGTACACCAAATTAGAGCATAATTTTGGTGCAAAGTAAGTCAACCAATAGGTGCCAACCAAAGCAGAATTGCGTAATGATGAACCAAATTTATCATTTAGCCTGAGTCACTTTGTAAAATGGTTTGACTGTCTAAGTTTACACTAAAATATTACACAGAATTAGTAAATGTGCGGCATTGTTATAGGATACCACTCCTCTTGCAATTCCTTAAATTACTATATAGAGCAGATTTTTAAACTGAAGCTTCTATTTAGAACTCAGGATAATGTATTCTCATATTCTCATATACATTATGCAATCTTCAGAGGAAAGGTGGAAGACAATAACAAGTCTGTGTCGTGATCCGTCACAAGACTGCAAGGTTAAGAAGGCCACCAAAATGTGTCAATATTACCTGAATGAGCTTGTTGTGTATATTGTGCAGTTATAACATTTCACTACATTTGACTGATAGGGAAAGAACCATCAAAAAGTTTTTTTCTCACTGCAGGATGTACAGGGAGTGCAGAATTATTAGGCAAGTTGTATTTTTGAGGATTAATTTTATTATTGAACAACAACCATGTTCTCAATGAACCCAAAAAACTCATTAATATCAAAGCTGAATATTTTTGGAAGTAGTTTTTAGTTTGTTTTTAGTTTTAGCTATTTTAGGGGGATATCTGTGTGTGCAGGTGACTATTACTGTGCATAATTATTAGGCAACTTAACAAAAAACAAATATATACCCATTTCAATTATTTATTTTTACCAGTGAAACCAATATAACATCTCAACATTCACAAATATACATTTCTGACATTCAAAAACAAGACAAAAACAAATCAGTGACCAATATAGCCACCTTTCTTTGCAAGGACACTCAAAAGCCTGCCATCCATGGATTCTGTCAGTGTTTTGATCTGTTCACCATCAACATTGCGTGCAGCAGCAACCACAGCCTCCCAGACACTGTTCAGAGAGGTGTACTGTTTTCCCTCCTTGTAAATCTCACATTTGATGATGGACCACAGGTTCTCAATGGGGTTCAGATCAGGTGAACAAGGAGGCCATGTCATTAGATTTTCTTCTTTTATACCCTTTCTTGCCAGCCACGCTGTGGAGTACTTGGACGCGTGTGATGGAGCATTGTCCTGCATGAAAATCATGTTTTTCTTGAAGGATGCAGACTTCTTCCTGTACCACTGCTTGAAGAAGGTGTCTTCCAGAAACTGGCAGTAGGACTGGGAGTTGAGCTTGACTCCATCCTCAACCCGAAAAGGCCCCACAAGCTCATCTTTGATGATACCAGCCCAAACCAGTACTCCACCTCCACCTAGCTGGCGTCTGAGTCGGACTGGAGCTCTCTGCCCTTTACCAATCCAGCCACGGGCCCATCCATCTGGCCCATCAAAACTCACTCTCATTTCATCAGTCCATAAAACCTTAGAAAAATCAGTCTTGAGATATTTCTTGGCCCAGTCTTGACGTTTCAGCTTGTGTGTCTTGTTCAGTGGTGGTCGTCTTTCAGACTTTTTTACCTTGGCCATGTCTCTGAGTATTGCACACCTTGTGCTTTTGGGCACTCCAGTGATGTTGCAGCTCTGAAATATGGCCAAACTGGTGGCAAGTGGCATCTTGGCAGCTGCACGCTTGACTTTTCTCAGTTCATGGGCAGTTATTTTGCGCCTTGGTTTTTCCACACGCTTCTTGCGACCCTGTTGACTATTTTGAATGAAACGCTTGATTGTTCGATGATCACGCTTCAGAAGCTTTGCAATTTTAAGAGTGCTGCATCCCTCTGCAAGATAGCTCACTATTTTTGACTTTTCTGAGCCTGTCAAGTCCTTCTTTTGACCCATTTTGCCAAAGGAAAGGAAGTTGCCTAATAATTATGCACACCTAATATAGGGTGTTGATGTCATTAGACCACACCCCTTCTCATTACAGAGATGCACATCACCTAATATGCTTAATTGGTAGTAGACTTTCGAGCCTATACAGCTTGGAGTAAGACAACATGCATAAAGAGGATGATGTGGTCAAAATACTCATTTGCCTAATAATTCTGCACGCAGTGTATATGTGTGTTTGGTTTCTGAGAGATGATGCCCTTGCTGTGAAAATAGGCAACGCAGCTAACACAGATTATTTTCTGAAAACATCGCTACGAGGAAAGCGTGTTTGTTCCGTAACAGTCACATCAGACCTTGTGTTGTAAGTGCAAACAGAGAAGACTAAGCCTCTAGCGTAACGTGTTGGGTAAATACAGTGTTGTTGGTACATACCTGGTGTTACAACTCTTTGATACATTACCTGAATTCATCTCCTGTCACTAACTTTTTCATACAGACATAAGAAAGTGTTTTGTAAAGAGGACCTGCCAGCAAGTCTGTTACACAAGACATTGGGAGTAATTTATTAAGACCGGCGTTTTAGGCACCGATCACCCCTGCGCGGGCCCTGGCCTCTACATAACTTTGGCGCATTCACCGCCGGTCTAAATCTACGCCAGCTCCCTTGCTGCCGTAGATTTTGAATATTTTCGATACCTAAAACAGGATTAGAAAATGATAAGTGAGACGGGCCTGCCGGCCCTTCCCTGCTCACACCACATCCCCTTTTTTAGACCTGGCGTGAGCGGAGAAAAGTCACAGATTGCGGCACAAATAACCTTTGCGCCGCAATCTGCGACAAATATACGCCAGAAAACTGGCTATATCACTTAATTGACCCCCTTTGTTCTTTATGTTGTAGAGCGCAACATACTTCACGTATACAATAATGTGGGAGATTTATCAAACCTGTTTTAAAGGAAAACTGGCTTAGATGCCTATAGCAACCAATCAGATTCCACCTTTCATTTTTCAGCGCTCCTTTTGAATATAAAAGGTGGCAGTTGATTGGTTGCTATGGGCAACTAAGCCAGTTTTCGTTTACACAAGATTTGATGAATCTCTCCCAGTATGTATTCGCAGTGCTGTGGTTGACAAGATAGGCAGTTGCCTATGGAAAAATTAGGGTGGTTTCGTACATTATGGGGGTCATCTATCAAGACCTGCATTTTTCTACACCCCGCCCACATCTAGGATTGGGCGATATACTGGTATCTACAATATACCATGGTATTAAGAAACAGTGATATGGCAACATCACTGTTTCTTAATTACTGCTGTATTTTAGTGATGTCATAGGGCAGTTGCACTTGACAGCTCTGACCAGGGCACCGTGTAAGCATGTACAACATGTGTTAAGTATGCCGACGTACAAGACATCCCAGCAGCGGCATCTGGTGCACATTGCACATAGTCAGTATGTGTCGCAGCGCATGTTGCACAAGAGGACTGGGGAGGACTGCTCACCACTTACTCCCCAGCCCAGTCCACATTACATGGTGTGGGACAGTGGGGCCACAAGGAGGCATTACTATAATGTATGGGGGGAAGAACACAAAGAAAATATACAGTATAAGCCCCGTATAGTATAATGTCTCCTTGTGGCCCCATACAGTACAATGTTTCCTTTTTGCACCCATAAAGAATACAGTAATCTCTTTATGACAGGACCGACCCCTCATAAACCTGTGCTGTACACCGTTTAAACATATTTTCATTGAGGTACTCCAGGATAGCATATCTTCAAAAACCTTCAAACTGTTTACCCACAACAGATGTTACCAGCCTACAGGAACAGACCCTGTCATTATAGAGTCCTTAAATATCAGAAATAAGGGTCTGTCTATTTCAGTGGTGGCGAACCTATGGCATGGGTGCCAGAGGTGGCACTCAGAGCCCTCTATGTGGGCACCCGCACCCTGGAAAAAGTCTAAGGTGTACCAATATGCCTTAGACTTTTCCTGCCATTCATCAGCGCAAGGCGCACTATGAACGGCACAGGCAGCGCACTGAATGTAGGCGGACTATTATAGCTAAATGATAGTACATGGAAGATATACTATACTGGACTGTAGTATTCAGGTTAAATTGCCGTGTTGGCACTTTGAAATACATAAGTGGGTTTTCAGTTGCAGTTTGGGCACTCTCTAAAAGGTTCGCCATCACTGGTCTATTTCATTACTTAAAGGGGTTGTCTCATCTCAGACACTGTGGGCTTATCTTTAGAACGGAGCCCACAAAGTGAAGGAAGGCGCACCGCGCATGTCTGACTGCCCTCTATTCATTTCTATGGGAGTGCCGAAAACAGGTGAGTGGCGCGGTTGGCTATTTTTGGCAGTCCCACTGAAATTAATAGGAAGCGCACTGTGCAATTGCAGCCACCACTCCATTAACTTCTATAGTGCTGATTTTCGGTGCAACCATAGGAATGAATGGCATGCGTGTTGTGCCCTCCTTCACTTTGCAGGCTCCGTTCTAAAGATAGACTCAGGGACCCACACCTATTAGACATTGCGATATGCCCTCAATGTCTGAGCTCTGAACCCCTTTAGGATACGTGGGGGGGGGGTGCAATCTGGACCCTCTAATTTGTCTATTTTAATCTTTTAACCCCTTAGTGACCACCCATACGCCTATTTTGCTATTGAAATGTAATGCATTATAGAGATAATGCATTACATTTTAAAAGCAATCAAAATACTGTATATTATAGTCCCCTTGTGGGACTATTAAGTAGTAAAAAAAATAGAAAAAAAACACACATTTATTAAATAAAAAAAATTCCATCAAATAAAAAAATGTGCTTTTTTTCCATTGAAAATACGCTTTTCAATGAAAAAAATTGCAAAAAGAAAATATCCCCCATATGTTTGGTATTGCTGCGTCCATAACGACCCGGACTACATAAATATTACATAAATTATCCCCTATGGTGAACGCCATAAAAAATAAATAAAAAAAAGACAGAATTTCTAATTTATTCTTAGTTTCCACCGAAAAAACGTAATAACAAGCGATCAAAAAGCGCCATTTACTCCAAAATTATACCAATGAAAAATACAAGTCGTCCCTCAAAAATCAATCCCTCACACAACTCCATAGAAAAAAAAAAGTTATGGGTCTTAAGTGGCAATGCTAAATCATTTTTTTGGTTAATAAAAAAAGTTTTTTGGGTTATTGCAAAAAAAAGTTGTAAAACGTAAAAAAATTTATAAGTATTTAGTATCACTGTAATTGTACTGACCCAGAGAATAAAGATATTATGTTATTTGTACCGAAAAATGAACGGCGTAAAATTTATAATGTAAAAACGCAGTGGCAGTATTGATATTTTTCCCCATCTCCCTCCCAGAAAGAGTTAATAAAACTTAATCAGAAAGTTATGTGTACCCCAAAATGGCACTATTAAAAACTACAACTTGTCCCGTAAAAAACAAGCCCTCATAAAGCTATATAGACAAAAAAATAAAAAAGTTATAGCTCTTGGAACGAGACCATGAAAAAAGGAAGAAAAATGCTTGGTCATAAAGGCCCAAACAGGCTTGGTCACTAAGGGGTTAAACTTCATCCTGGGCTAGACAGGCCACTTTTGATGGGGAGTTTACTTTTACACTCTGTGTTCTACCTTGTTGAGGGAAGTGTTATATTTAAATATACACTCACCTAAAGAATTATTAGGAACACCATACTAATACGGTGTTGGACCCCCTTTTGCCTTCAGAACTGCCTTAATTTAACGTGGCATTGATTCAACAAGGTGCTGATAGCATTCTTTAGAAATGTTGGCCCATATTGATAGGATAGCATCTTGCAGTTGATGGAGATTTGAGGGATGCACATCCAGGGCCAAAGCTCCCGTTCCACCACATCCCAAAGATGCTCTATTGGGTTGAGATCTGGTGACTGTGGGGGCCATTTTAGTACAGTGAACTCATTGTCATGTTCAAGAAACCAATTTGAAATGATTCGAGCTTTGTGACATGGTGCATTATCCTGCTGGAAGTAGCCATCAGAGGATGAGTACATGGTGGTCATGAAGGGATGGACATGGTCAGAAACAATGCTCAGGTAGCCCGTGGCATTTAAACAATGCCCAATTGGCACTAAGGGGCCTAAAGTGTGCCCAGAAAACATCCCCCACACCATTACACCACCACCACCAGCCTGCACAGTGGTAACAAGGCATGATGGATACATGTTCTCATTCTGTTTACGCCAAATTCAGACTCTAGCATTTGAATGTCTCAACAGAAATCGAGACTCATCAGACCAGGCAACATTTTTCCAGTCTTCAACAGTCCAATTTTGGTGAGCTCGTGCAAATTGTAGCCTCTTTTTCCTATTTGTAGTGGAGATGAGTGGTACCCGGTGGGGTCTTCTGCTGTTGTACCCCATCCGCCTCAAGGTTGTGCGTGTTGTGGCTTCACAAATGCTTTGCTGCATACCTCGGTTGTAGCGAGTGGTTATTTCAGTCAACGTTGCTCTTCTATCAGCTTGAATCAGTCTGCCCATTCTCCTCTGACCTCTAGCATCGACAAGGCATTTTTGCCCACAGGACTGCTGCATACTGGATGTTTTTCCCTTTTCACACCATTCTTTGTAAACCCTAGAAAATGGTTGTGCGTGAAAATTCCAGTAACTGAGCAGATTGTGAAATACTCAGACCGGCCCGTCTGGCACCAACAACCATGCCACGCTCAAAATTGCTTAAATCACCTTTCTTTCCCATTCTGACATTCAGTTTGGAGTTCAGGAGATTGTCTTGACCAGGAGCACACCCCTAAATGCATTGAAGCAACTGCCATGTGATTGGTTGACTAGATAATTGCATTAATGAGAAATAGAACAGGTGTTCCTAATAATTCTTTAGGTGAGTGTATATCTATATCAAGGGAATAGATATATATATTTATAGCAGCACACAGCAATAAGTACACACGCTATAACAACACACTAATATGGTTCTAACTACGCTAACACAGTCCCAAGTCCTCCCCAGAATGTGTGTGTCGTTAAAAGATAGACAGTATCCCCCATAACAGTGACCTCTACAGCACCCCACCCCTTTAACAGTGAGCTCCACAGTCCCCCACCCCTTAACACTGACCCCCCCCCACAGTGCCCTGCCACTTTAAAATGGGACCTCCACAGCAGCCCATCCCCTTAACTTTGACCTTCACAGCAGCCTGCACCTATAACAGTGAGTTTCACAGCACCCACTCCCTTGAAAGTGACCTCCTCAGGGGCCCGCCCCCTTAACAGTGACCTCCACAGTACCCCATTGCCTTAACAGTGACCTCACAGTACCCTGCTGCCTTAACAGTGACCTCCACAGCAGTTGCCCCTTTAATAGTGGCCCCTGCCCCCTTAACAGTGACCTCCACAGTGTCTGCCCCTTTAACAGGGACCTACACAGTGGCCTGCCCCCTTAACAGTAAAATCCACAGTGAACGCCTCTTTAACAGTGACCTCCGCAGTGCCTGCCCCTTTAACGGTGACCTCCAAAGCGCCCGCCCCTTTAACAGTGACCTCCATAGTGCCCGCCTCTTTAACAGTGACCTCCACAGTGCCCGCTCATTTAACAGTGACCTCCACAGCACCCTGTCTATTTAACAGTGACCTCCACAGTGCTCACCCCTTTAACAGTGGCCTCCACAGTGCCCTCCCCTTTAACAGTGACCTCTACAGCACCCTGCCCCTTTAACAGTGACCTCCACAGTGCCCGCCCCTTTAACAGTGACCTCCACAGCGCCCTGCCCCTTTAATGCTAGGGCTACACGACGATATGTGTCGCGCATTTTGTCTCAACAATTTGTCTCAACAAATCCATCCCAGATGGATTTTTCTGCGACTGTTGCGTCGCAGTCGCAGCATGTCACATGTCGCAGTGCAACACCATAGACTATCATTATGAAAATTGTCGCGCAACATTGGTGCGACATCAATGTCGTGCGACACATGTAGCAGTGTAGTTGTTCCCTATGTGTCGTGCGACTTATTGTCGCGCGATACAGGTCGTCATGTAGCTCTAACCTACAGCAGTGAAGAAAAATGGCTGGGTTGTTATGGAAACCTGGAGTAAAACTGTGTGTATGTGGAGACTAAGGGCCAGATTTATCATTAGCTCAGGTCAGAATAATGGAGTGAAAAAGTCCCAAAAAAGTCCCAAACGCTAAAACTGCGCACAAATTTGCGACTTTTTTCTGCTCTGCACTATGCTCGCCAGTTTTCTGAAAGTGGGCGTGTTTTCTTATGTAAATGAATCTCTAGACAGATTTACTATTGGGACTATTTAAAAAAAGTCGCAAAAAAGTCCCAATTTCACTCCAGTGAGGACCATGCTTATCTTATGAGACTTTTTAATAGAACATGCGACTTTTTCATAAAAACGTGCGACTTTTTCGTAAAGATGTGCGACTTTTGTAAAGCTGCTTACTGACGGATAAACTGCTACCGTCAAACCACATTTATTACAGTCTTAAAGGGCCGATCATAAATCTGACTTGGCTAAAACTGACTTTAGCCATATGTTAAAGTGGAGTGAGCTGTCAGAGGAATGATAAATCTGGCCCTAAGGGTCTGCGAGCTTCTATTGGCTGATAAGGGACATGTGACCGTGTGTATGGCAGTTGGGATATGAAGAGAAAGACTTGCAGGCTTGTATTGGCTAATGCAGGTCATTTTTTGGGAATATAAAACAAGATTTCTTTCCAGGTAGCAAGGGATGTGTATACCAAGTTTAGTTGAAATCGATGGTTGTGTTTTTTGAGTGATCGCGGAACATACACACATATATACATCCTTCTTTTTATATATATATATTGTCTATTTTTTCGCTACATTTTCGACACCATCACAGAGTTGACAATTGTTAAATGGATTATCCAATTGTACAAATGCCCCCCACAATGCCCGGGCCCTCCTATAGACGATACTTACTGAGTCCCCGTCACCCACGTCCCTCCTAATCCCTGCACAGCTACTGCAGCATCTCCCCGTTGCGCAGATCAAAACATCCGGCAACCGGGGGGAGCAGCCAATAGCAGGCCTCAATGGTAAACAGCCTCCCTAGCATCACCCACGATGATAGCAAGGCTGGTCAGTGTCATGGCCTGCTATTAGCTGCTCCCCCTGTCACCGGATGTTTTGATCTGCGCGATGGGGAGATGCAGCAGTGGCCGTGCAGGGATCCGGAGGGTCATGGGTGCCAGGGCATTGTGGGGGGTATTTGTACTATTGGATAACCCCTTTAAACCTCAGAGAAATATCCTAAAATATTTTCAAACAAAGGCCATTCCCAACTTTTGGCGCTGGTTCATAAACCACACTACAGCTTATTGGTCCGCTCAATGACAGTAAATATGTTCATTAGATTTGTTTCAGTGTGTTAGGAAACTGGGCGACTGTGTGAGGCAACATAAGGAATTCCACAATACCACGTTACAGTAACAGCATACCGTTGCAATGTGTCTTCGGCTAAGTTTAGCTGTGGTGAGGCTGCTAATTATCATGCCCTGCTAAAGATTTGTGCTGGCTGTTATTTAAGCCTTACAGGATTTTGGGAATTATTCTAGTTCTATCTAGCAAATACTTCATCCATTGCCAACACAGCATCAGTTCAGGACTAAGATAAGAGCTGTTATAAATAGTCAATTTATAAATTTTGTGTCAGAAGTTCATTTTACAAGTCGTAATATATTTTGCAGGCCAATGAAACAGCATGACATCTGCTACATGTGTCACCACCAACTGTGTCTGGGGGTAATCACCACTGAGGAATCTCACTTCGCTTCCTGTTATCCTGTCTCTTCCTAGAAACAGAGGGGAAGGCCTGAGTTGTAAACTGCATGGGTGAAATGTATTTTTTAAGTATTGATGTTAATATGGCCCAAATAACGTAGCTTTGTGCTAAACTATCCATCTTAAGAAATCAAAGCAACTGCCACATTGGATCCTTGGGCTACATGACAAATTGTGTCATGTAAGTTAAACTAGTCTTACTTGTAATATCATGTTTAATGCAGATGTACAATGGTCCCATTCCTTTCTGTCATTTAAAGAGGACCTGTCATCATAAAATGCAGTGTAATCTGACAGCATCATGTTATAGAGCAGGAGGAGCTGAGCAGATTGATATACAGTTTTGTCGGATTCAGTAAAACCTGTAATTTATACATTTATATATTTGCTTTTTTGCAGCCCTGTGAATACCTATCGGTATACAGCTATCTCTGTATACACACTGAAGGTACTGCACTGACAGAGCAGCCAGGTGATTGTCGGGAGGGAAGCTAGAGGCGGACAGCGCTGCTATTAGATGCAGTGATCTACTCAATATAGGGACGAGCGATCGTTACTGTCCTCACTCGTCCCTATACTTATCATTGTTTGCCGGCAGCAGAGCGCCTATTACACGGCGTGATCTGCTGCCGGCAAGCAAGGATTTTTAAACATGTTAAAAGATCCCAATTATTGGAGGCAATCCAGTAATTGAAGACAGTATTACACTGCCAGATGATAGCTAACGAGAGTTACTATGAACTGTCGTTAGCGACCATCTTAGAGATTATCCATTGGTGTAATAGGGCCTTTATATGCGCAATGCCATCAATCACTGATAACACCTCTCTCCTGTACTGAGAGTTTTTCACAGGGCAAAAGATCTAAATGTATAAATTACAAGTTTTACTGAATCTTTTCCCAGAAAACTTTATATTAATCTGCTCAGCTCTTCCTGCTCTATATCATGCTGCCTTCACATTGCACTGCATTTTGTGGTGACAGGTCCTCTTTAAGCAACATTTTCTCATTACAATTACTTAAAAGTGGAAACTACGCCTGGCACAGTATCAGCTTAGCACAATTATTTTGGGGGACATTTTGTTTACACTATTAGTGTCAGGGACACTATTTACTGGGTGCAGTTATATTTGGGGGCACTTTGTGCAAATAATCTGCGTGGTACTAGTATTTTCAGGGAGACTGTTCCTGCAGTATAGTATTGGGGAGCACAGTATTGGGGGTGGCAGGATGGGGTGTTGAGTAGGTGGGAGGAGGATGGAAAGTAGGAAACTAAGATGTCCTTTTCTCAAACTCTACAGAGACAAGACATGGCTGAAAGAAATCATCATGGTGGTCTGGTCCGAATGAAGAAGATGAGGAATATCTACATCAGACGAAACGTCACTGGATGTAAGAGGCATGTGGCACTGTATTACCCTATATGTTTTGTACCGCTGTATGTAATGTTTGCCAAGTATGTTTTAAGGCCAGACACACACGAGCGAGTTGAATGCGATAAACTCACAGCGTGTGTCAGTGAGAGTTCCTGTTCTGGCCTCCGCTCCTCTGACAGGATCGCACAGCATTATGTCAATGTAATACAATAGATTCCAGGGTTACACAGCATTATAAATCAGTATAATGCTGTGTGATCCTGTCAGAGGAGCGGAAGCCAGAACGGGGACGTATATACACAATGGGCAGTCGGGAAGGGGTTAAACAAGTTATACAAGGTATAGTTTGAAACCCCCATGTCTAATCTGATCCCACCTATTGTTATATACCATTTATAGTACTACTGTACTCTTGTGTTGTAGGTGGTGGATGTAACTACAACTTCTGTATCCCCTGATAAATATATAATGTAATGCAATTATGGAGAGACTACTCCAAAATGATTTATTCACCCCCATTACATCCTGTGATATTTTCATTCCACCAACATACATCATGTGAATTATTCATTCTTATTCTTCTTATTATTATTATGATCCTGTTATTAGAATGCCTGACGTGGCATAAGAAGAATTTAACCTCCATTGTAATCAGAGAGAGTTGTAATTAGAGGTAGCACCCATTATTAATAATGAGTATATCAAGTTTTCTCATGATAATAGATTTTCATAATTATGATATTCAACTATATAGACAAAGGTATTAGGACACATCCCACCTAATCATTGAGTTCAGGTGTTTCATTCAGTGCTATTGCCACAGGTGTATAAAATCCATGACCTAGCCATGTAGTCTGCCTTTACAAACATTTGTGAAAGAATGGGTCCTCCTAAAGAGCTCACTGAAGTCCAGAGTAGTACTGTAATAGGATGTCACCAATGTAACAAATCAGTTCGTGAAATTTCTTCCCTCCTGGATATTCACAATAAACTGTGAATGGTATTATTACAAAGTGGAAGCATGTAGGAACTCAGCCATAAGGACTATGTAAAGTTATAAAACGGGTTCACCAAATGCTGGAGTGCATAGTGCATAAAAGTCACCAACACTCTGCTGACTCATTACATGGAGAGTTTAAACCTCCTCCATTAAAGTAGTTGGCCACCTTCTGTCTACTGTTGACCAATGTGTTTGTAAGATGACTATATGGCACTTACTAATTTAGACTTTGTATTCTGTGCCATTTGCAAAATTTCATAAGCCATGCTCCCTTGCTGGGCAAATCTTCTGTGCAGTCTAAATAGAGGTCCTGTCCATAAGATGGCGGCTGATGGAGGGTCAAGTGATCAGACACATCACTCAGCCTCAATTGTAAGACACTGCAGCTGCCCCAAACAGTGCAAGGGCAGATGGCAGGTACAATGCATTGGAATGGAGGAAACATCACATAAAGGTGATCTGCTTGGTTACATGACACTCCATCAGCAGCCATGGTATGGACAGGACCACTGTTTGGACAGGACTACTGTTTGGGCAGTACAATAGACTTGAACAAGAAGGAGGCATATCTTTTGAAATACAGAAAATGGCACAGAATATTAACAAAGGCTATATTAGTAAGCACCATATAGCACCCTTTTCTGTTCCAGCAAGACTGTTCCCCAGTGCACAAAGCAAGGTCCATAAGGACATGGTTGGGTGAGTTTGGTGTGGAAGAACTTTACTGACCTACACACAGCCCTTACCTTAACCATATCAAACACCTTTGCGATGAAGTGGAACAGAGATTGTGAGCCAGGCTCTCTTGTCCAACATCAGTGTCTGACCTCACAAATACTGGATGAATGGGCAAAATTTTGTAGAACTTATTCTCTGAAGAGTGGAAGCTTTTTAAGCTGCAAAGGGGGCACAAACGTCATATTAATACCTATGGGTTTAGAATGGGATGTCATCAAAGTTTCTGTAGGTGTAATGTGCAGGTGCTTCAATACCTTTGTTCATATTGTGTATATTGGAGAATTAATGACACTGAATTATAAAAGTTATTCTGATTGGAGGATTGATTACTTGCAATGATGCATGTGGTTTGTAGCAAGGGTTTATTCGTGAACTAAGTAAGGGGTTGATGTTATTTTTAGGTCAGTGCTCTTAATGGTTTCATTTTTAGAAGACGTTCTAATCATTCAATGAAGTAAAAATAGAGGATGACAAATTTATTACTTCTTAAACTGGAATCTTAAGTCCTTCATAGTCAAGAATAAACTATGAAGTCAACTTGATAGGTGTTGTAGTTTGATAACATATGTCAGTGAGGGTTATAACTACAGTCTTTAAAGGCTAGAATCAGGTGTCTTTCTGCAACAGAAAGGAGTCAATTGGTTATATGTTCATCCTACATCAATCCCAACTGCTTACATTTTGTAATGTCTGTTCCTTAAAAACTTTCTCAATAAAGCCAACATTCACTCTCCACTACAGTAGATGGGAAATACAGAAGCAACTGAGCATGCTTACTAGACCATAGTGGCCTAACAGCTTTTATCATCAGGGAAGCCGATAAGCTAATGGTAGCTGAAAGGGTTATGGTGAGAGCTGCAGCCCCTGTTCTCTAGCAGACTCACTGATAGTTTCCTCAGACATGTCTCTATCTCTCTGTTTCTCCTGGTATTAAACACCTGTCACAAATATTTTACACTTGCCATAAGACTGCATCCAGATATATTCCAAACCAATTCATCAAAAAGACAATACAGATTTGAATCTGTTATATACACTAGGTTATCTGTCCTGGCTTCCAACCTAATAGCCAAAAGAAAGATGTTGAAAGCTATAATGGAAAAAAGACCATGGCTAAAAGAGATGACAACATAACAGGGCAAGGTCATGAAACTTAAAGAAGATGGCATGGGTAACCAGAAGCCTGTACAACACCTAGGAACAGTGATCCAACACATCAGGTAACACGGTCCCATTTGTTTACATAAATGTAGAGAACAAGCAATGGAAAAAAGGGAAGGAGGGGGAGGAAGGGGAGAGCAAGTAAGTCCAAGGCTGCTCTTACGATAACTGGCGCTATATAATGTTCAAAGTAACTGAGATAGGAGGTGTGGGGGGGGGGAAGGGCATCCTGTAATTCACACTCCAGGTACCTGGTAGAGTGGTTATGAATTAACTTTCCCATATTTGAAAAAAATTATTTTGACCTTAAGTTTCTTATAAACAGTTGCCTCAATCCAATCCATCTTAAATAAGAGTGTGAGCAGTTACTGTGGTGGGGCTTGTGGGTCTATCTAGTTTTGTACAATGGCCTTACGTGCTGCTATGGAGGTCATGTGAAGCGATTTTCTGGTTTCTGGATCATAGCAATGTAGTTTACTGTCCACACAGCCATACAAACCCCAAAAAGGTACAAAGTTTGTTAAGTGTGTTTGGGTAAAGTCATGGGCCGCAATGTAGTCCAATGGGTATATGCAAATCTTAAATCCTCTGACAAGTGAGATATATGACCTGTGGAAGGTCTGGAGAACCATTTCCATACATCTGGCTTATGGAAGAGTTTAGAAGTAATCCATTATGTTTAAGAGATCCAAAGTGTCCAGCCCAGGATAGACAGGGAACCATGTCACCAATCCAGTGGAATAGGAAGTATAATCTAATGTAGAGTATAATTACTGTATCTATACATGGAAGCAAGTTTCCCATTAGACCTTGATCTTCATCTTATTATAAAAATCATTAACCATTGGTAATGAAGTAAAAATAAAATTTGGTCAATTTCATAACACATGAAGCCATACAGTTGAGAATTTATGTCTGTACAGTATCTATAGGATTCTTTAGGGCAGAAGTTTGGCCAAAAGAGGGTCTTTTTGACAGGTTTACATCTGGGCGCCTTTACTTTTCAAAACAAACCACAAAAAAGAGTAGCCGAAGTTAGCAGCAGACATATACAACTGTATATACACTGTCGCGGGTCTGTGTACTCGGGTTGGGATTGGCAATGACAGACCCTCAGACTTCGTGGGATAAATGTCCAAACTATGTTTATTTTAAAAATCCAGTGCAATATAAGGTGCCCGGTGAAGCCACAGCACATGAAATATAACAAAACATCAGAAACACCTTACCATCTGGGCGCTGACTATACAGAGACTTCTCTCTCACCTATGCTTTCAGCATAACAGGGGGATCAGACTTTGCCCAGCCACATAGTCTCATAGCCACCAAGCTCTGACACTGACTATTTATTCCCAGTAATGATCCCAGCAGACGCACCTGGGATCAGGGGCAGACTGACAACTCATGGGGCCCCCGGGCAATAGGTGATTATGGGGCCCCTGTGTCCCCGCCCACCCTCAAGCCACACCCACATAAAGCCCCACCCACATAATGCGCCGCGCCGACTCCAGGCTCATGTGGGTCCGTGAGCGATAAAGTCTCAGTGGGCCCCCCTATACAGTGATAACTCTCTGAGTACAGATAATATAGTAGATGTTCCCTGCAGTCCTATGTAACAACACAGATAACACAATGATGGCTATCTGAGTACAGAAAATGTAGTAGTGTTACCTGCAGTCCTATGTAAAACCACAGATAACACTAATGCTGATAATGTGGTAGTGTTACCTGCACTCCTATGTAAAAACACAGATAACACTAGTCCTGATAATGTGGTAGCGTTACCTGCAGTCTTATGTAAAACCACAGATAAGTGTAGATCAGGTGGTAGTGTTACCTACGTCTATAGTGTGCCTCCCTGTGCCTCTCCCACAGACTCCATGAGGGCGGCGCTATCTCCTCTTCCATCTTCTTCTTCTTGCCCCGCACAGAACGTCCTGATGCAGCTGCATAGACTGCAAGACATACAGGGAGTGCAGAATTATTAGGCAAGTTGTATTTTTGAGGATTAATTTTATTATTGAACAACAACCATGTTCTCAATGAACCCAAAAAACTCATTAATATCAAAGCTGAATATTTTTGGAAGTAGTTTTTAGTTTGTTTCTTAGTTTTAGCTATTTTAGGGGGATATCTGTGTGTGCAGGTGACTATTACTGTGCATAATTATTAGGTAACTTAACAAAAAACAAATATATACCCATTTCAATTATTTATTTTTACCAGTGAAACCAATATAACATCTCAACATTCACAAATATACATTTCTGACATTCAAAAACAAAACAAAAACAAATCAGTGACCAATATAGCCACCTTTCTTTGCAAGGACACTCAAAAGCCTGCCATCCATGGATTCTGTCAGTGTTTTGATCTGTTCACCATCAACATTGCGTGCAGCAGCAACCACAGCCTCCCAGACACTGTTCAGAGAGGTGTACTGTTTTCCCTCCTTGTAAATCTCACGTTTGAATATGGACCACAGGTTCTCAATGGGGTTCAGATCAGGTGAACAAGGAGGCCATGTCATTAGATTTTCTTCTTTTATACCCTTTCTTGCCAGCCACGCTGTGGAGTACTTGGACGCGTGTGATGGAGCATTGTCCTGCATGAAAATCATGTTTTTCTTGAAGGATGCAGACTTCTTCCTGTACCACTGCTTGAAGAAGGTGTCTTCCAGAAACTGGCAGTAGGACTGGGAGTTGAGCTTGACTCCATCCTCAACCCGAAAAGGCCCCACAAGCTCATCTTTGATGATACCAGCCCAAACCAGTACTCCACCTCCACCTTGCTGGCGTCTGAGTCGGACTGGAGCTCTCTGCCCTTTACCAATCCAGCCACGGGCCCATCCATCTGGCCCATCAAGACTCACTCTCATTTCATCAGTCCATAAAACCTTAGAAAAATCAGTCTTGAGATATTTCTTGGCCCAGTCTTGACGTTTCAGCTTGTGTGTCTTGTTCAGTGGTGGTCGTCTTTCAGCCTTTCTTACCTTGGCCATGTCTCTGAGTATTGCACACCTTGTGCTTTTGGGCACTCCAGTGATGTTGCAGCTCTGAAATATGGCCAAACTGGTGGCAAGTGGCATCTTGGCAGCTGCACGCTTGACTTTTCTCAGTTCATGGGCAGTTATTTTGCGCCTTGGTTTTTCCACACGCTTCTTGCGACCCTGTTGACTATTTTGAATGAAACGCTTGATTGTTCGATGATCACGCTTCAGAAGCTTTGCAATTTTAAGAGTGCTGCATCCCTCTGCAAGATATCTCACTATTTTTGACTTTTCTGAGCCTGTCAAGTCCTTCTTTTGACCCATTTTGCCAAAGGAAAGGAAGTTGCCTAATAATTATGCACACCTGATATAGGGTGTTGATGTCATTAGACCACACCCCTTCTCATTACAGAGATGCACATCACCTAATATGCTTAATTGGTAGTAGGCTTTCGAGCCTATACAGCTTGGAGTAAGACAACATGCATAAAGAGGAGGATGTGGTCAAAATACTCATTTGCCTAATAATTCTGCACGCAGTGTAGGAACACTGTGGGCATGGTGATGGTGACAAACAGGGAGAGACACACACACACAGGGACAGACACGCACACAGGGACAGACACACAGGGACAAACACACACACAGGGACAGACAGACACCCACCCACAGGGAGAGACACACACACAGCTAGGGCTCACCACACTCCAGCCAGGCTCCTCTCTGTACAGGAACACACAGGGTCACTAGTGGAGGGGAGCAGGGTTACTAGTGGGGTGACAGGAGGAGGGGAGAGCAGGGTTACTAGTGGGGTGACAGGAGGAAGGGAAGCAGGGGGGAGCAGGGTCACTAGTGAGGTGACAGGAGGAGGGGGAGCAGGGTCACTGGGGGGACAGGAGGAGGTGGGAGCAGGATCACTAGTGGGGTGACAGGAGGAGGGGGGAGCAGGGTCACAAGTGGGGTGACATGAGAAGGGGAAAGCAGGGTCACTAGTGAGGTGACAGGAGGAAGGGAAGCAGGGGGGAGCAGGGTCACTAGTGAGGTGACAGGAGGAGGGGGAGCAGGGTCACTGGGGGGACAGGAGGAGGGGGGAGCAGGATCACTAGTGGGGTGACAGGAGGAGGGGGAGCAGGGTCACAAGTGGGGTGACATGAGAAGGGGAAAGCAGGGTCACTAGTGAGGTGACAGGAGGAGGTGGGGGCAGGGTCACTAGTTGGGTGACAGGAGGAGGGGGGAGCAGGGTCACTACGGTAGTGGGGGGACAGGAGAAGGAGGGAGCAGGGTCACTAGTGGGGGTACAGGAGGAGGGGAGCAGGGTCACTAGTGAGGTGACAGGAGGAGGGGGAGCAGGGTTACTAGTGAGGTGACAGGAGGAGGGGGAGCAGGGTTACTAGTGGGGTGACATGAGAAGGGGGGAGCAGAGAACTGTGAGACTGGACGGAACCATGATTGGGGGAGGGGGGAATCATTTACTTGAAGACTGACAGGCCGGGCTTTTCACAGCCACAACAACAAGGCCGGGGGGGGGGGGGGTTACAGGCCCAGGGTCAGCTTTTCTCTCAGATCAGTCCAGTCACATGAGTCCGCGGCTCCCAAGGGTCCTTGGGCAGCGCGCCCCGCTCTCCTTAATACAGCCACTTCCGGGAGCCGCCCCTCCTCCTTCCAGCTCTCACCGGCTTCCCCTGCCTGACCCGACCTGTATCGCCAATACCCAACCAATAACAAAGCTCCTTGCTGTAAGGAGCTTTGTTATTGGTTATTTCAGGCACAGGCAGCATTGCTGATGAATGTGGGGGACTTTTCCCAGGGAATAAAATTTATTATTTAGTAAAAGTTATTGCGACCTCTAGCTGCAGGAGTGAGCGGGCCCCCTAGTGGCCGAGGACCCTCGGTCCATGCCAGAGTGGTCAGTTTGCCCCTGCCTGGGATTGCGTCAGGCTGGAGAAAACGATGTACTGGATGCGGGAGGAAGTGTCATGTCCAACTACCAACCTACATACCAGTCCATTATAATCCAGACTATGAAATCTTAAACAACATGCCTCAGCAAACTATGCTTTGCTGAAACAACACAGCTTTCTGGATTCCATTTTACCTCACTCAGCTGAGCATTCTGGGTGAAATATACACCTTACCCAGTACTTTACTACACACACTGTTACAACACTACAGGGATCATTTATGATGCGAAGTACATCACTTTTTCCCAGCCCATCTCATTAATCATTTTCTACACCTGTATTTGCTGTAGAAAATGACTTAAAGGGGTTTTGCCATCACAGACAATGGAGGCATATCGCTAGGATATGCCTACATTGTCTGATAGGTGCGGGTTCCACCTCTGGGACCCGCACCTACACAGAGAACGGAACGGGGAAAGTAGTGGAGGGCGCACTGCGCTTGCGCAGCCGCTCCCCATTAATTTCTATAGGGCCGCCAAAAATAGCCGAGCGCTGGCTCGGCTATTTCCGTCGGCCCCATAGAAATGAATGGGAGCAGGGGCCATGCATGCGCTGTGCGCTTCCATTCACTTGTGTGGGAGCAGCGGGGAGCAGCGCTTGGTGGTCAGACCCTGGGAAACCCGGGGTCCTTTAGCCACAACTCTCCCCGTTCCGTTCTCATTGTAGGTGTGGGTCTCAGAGGTGGGACCCGCACCTATCAGACAATGGGGGCATATCCTAGTGATATGCCCCCATTGTCTGTGATGGGAATACCCCTTTAAATCTATGCCAGCAAGGGAGCTGGCGTAGATTTAAGCGAGTCGCATAACCAGCGCCTAAGTTATGTAGAGGCCGGCACTTCTACATAACTTAGGTGCGTCAAGCGCCAGCGGTCATGGATTAACACCAATGTCTAAATCGCTGGTCTTAGTAAATGTCTCCATATGTGCATTAAAACACTATTCCATCGCAAATAAGCTTTGGATCAGTTTTATGACATAGAAAAGGCACAAGTTTGCCACTTTTTTTGACACTTTTGGCACTTTTCTAAAAAGTGGGCAGGGTGTGGGTGGAAGGTGGTATGCCGTGGACCTTTGTGACCCAACTAACTTAACAACATGTGCGCCAGAAAACTGGGTACATTGCACCAGAAATCTACTCAAGCCCCTGGCCAGAGTAGATTTCATGGACAGCAGAGGATGCAACAAATTTTACTGATTGATGTGCGCCTCTTAATAAATTCGTTGGATCGTCCTCTAGTAGGGTTTTTACTATGACTGGCGTGGAAATGCAAGTCTTTAGTAAATAACCTCCAAAGTCTATTAGCAGTAGAAAAGGTAATACAACTCAGTTGTAACTTGGCCAGTATGTTTCAGTATAGTAAAATGATAACCAGGTCTATGACCTATGAAATAATTCTGCCAGATTAGGATCATACTGGATCCAAGGCACCATACAGTCAGGTCCATAAATATTGGGACATCGACACAATTCTAACATTTTTGGCTCTGTACACCACCACAATGGATTTGAAATGAAACAAACAATATGTGCTTTAACTGCAGACTGTCAGCTTTAATTTGAGGGTATTTACATCCAAATCAGGTGAACGGTGTAGAAATTACAACAGTTTGCATATGTGCCTCCCACTTGTTAAGGGACCAAAAGTAATGGGACAGAATAATAATCATAAATCAAACTTTCACTTTTTAATACTTGGTTGCAAATCCTTTGCAGTCAATTATAGCCTGAAGTCTGGAACGCATAGACATCACCAGACGCTGGGTTTCATCCCTGGTGATGCTCTGCCAGGCCTCTACTGCAACTGTCTTCGGTTCCTGCTTGTTCTTGGGGCATTTTTCCTTCAGTTTTGTCTTAAGCAAGTGAAATGCATGCTCAATCGGATTCAGGTCAGGTGATTGACTTGGCCATTGATTAACATTCCACTTATTTCCCTTAAAAACTCTTTGGTTGCTTTTGCAGTATGCTTTGGGTCATTGTCCATCTGCACTGTGAAGTGCCATCCAATGAGTTCTGAAGCATTTGGCTGAATATGAGCAGATAATATTGCCCGAAACACTTCAGAATTCATCCTGCTGCTTTTGTCAGCAGTCACATTATCAACAAATACAAGAGAACCAGTTCCATTGGCAGCCATACATGCCCACGCCATGACACTACCACCACTATGCTTCACTGATGAGGTGGTATGCTTAGGATCATGAGCAGTTCCTTTCCTTCTCCATACTCTTCTCTTCCCATCACTCTGGTACAAGTTGATCTTGGTCTCATCTGTCCATAGGATGTTGTTCCAGAACTGTGAAGGCTTTTTTAAATGTCGTTTGGCAAACTCTAATCTGGCCTACTTGTTTTTCAGGCTCACCAATGGTTTACATCTTGTGGTGAACCCTCTGTATTCACTCTGGTGAAGTCTTCTCTTGATTGTTGACTTTGACACACATACACCTACCTCCTGGAGAGTGTTCTTGATCTGGCCAACTGTTGTGAAGGGTGTTTTCTTCACCAGGGAAAGAATTCTTTGCTCATCCACCACAGTTGTTTTCCGTGGTCTTCCGGGTCTTTTGGTGTTGCTGAGCTCACCTTCTTTTTAAGAATGTTCCAAACAGTTGTTTTGGCCACGCCTAATGTTTTTGCTATCTCTCTGATGGGTTTGTTTTGTTTTTTAAGCCTAATGATGGCTTGCTTCACTGATAGTGACAGCTCTTTGGATCTCATCTTGAGAGATGACAGCAACAGATTCCAAATGCAAATAACACACTTGAAATGAACTCTGGACCTTTTATCTGCTCATTGTAATTGGGATAATGAGGGAATAACACACACTGGGCCATGGAACAGCTGAGAAGGCAATTGTCCCATTACTTTTGGTTCCTTAAAAAGTGGGAGGCACATATGCAAACTGTTGTAATTCCTACACCGTTCACCTGATTTGGATTTAAATACCCTCAAATTAAAGCTGACAGTCTGCAGGTAAAGCACATCTTGTTCGTTTCATTTCAAATCCATTGTGGTGGTGAATAGAGCCAAAAATGGTACAATTGTGTTGATGTCCCAATATTTATGGACCTGACTGTATATGCAAAAAACATTGTTAAACATGTTAAATGAATTCTGTATCTGTGATGTAATGATGTATATGGCAGACAGTAAGGGATCTTATTCCTTTTTCATGTACGCATTACTTTTTGACATTGAAGGGTTTAAATCAGTATAAAAGTAAGACTGATGCTTTTTATGATGCCTTCGGTAATTGTAACCTAATAAATACTTGTCATCCGTTTTCAATTTCATTGGTCCTGTTAACATGGCACTTACATCCTCTAAGTACCAAAGGTTTCATGGCATGAAATGACTCCTAATGTATCATTATACAAATGGTTCTTATCTTATCTCAGGAAGTTAATAAATATTTGCTTTGTGTAATGACAGTCTATTCTTTATTCTCCCTGTTACATGGTATGTTAAATACTTCATAAAAAACCTCTGCTATTCAGAACATTTTTCAAGGACCACTAATCTTAAAGTATACGCTGTCTAAAGAACTTCTTATAATATCCATAAATATATGGAGCTTATAAGGAGCTTATGACAATTGGAGGCAAATGGGGTCATTTATCAAACTGGTGTAAAGTAGAACTGGCTTAGTTGCCCATAGCAACTGATAAGTTTCCACCTTTTTTTATTTTTGACAGCTCCTTTGGAAGATGAAAGGTGGAATCTGATTGGTTGTTATGGACAACTAAGCCAGTTCTACTTTACACTAGTATGATAAATGACACCAAAAGTCTTTAGTTGATCAAAGACTGCACAACTGCCGGCCAATGTATCGGTCTCTGTGTAAAGGGCCCTTTACACGGGCTAAGAATTGAAAAGATCATTGCTAATGAACGTTCATAGTGATGCTCATTAGCGATGATCTGGCAGTGTAAATGTACCGCCGATTACCTGATGAACGGATGAAATGGAGCGAAATTGGATCATTAGTGCAGCACAAAAGCAGAGTGGCAGAGTCCTTATGGGGAAGAGTCCTTATGGGGAAGAGTGATGGCTGGAGGAAATCGGTGGATGTAAAGGCACCGATCTCCTCCGTCATCGATCAGCAGATTGTCGGGAAAGATCGCTTCCTTCCTGACAATCTGCTTGTACATCGTTCCGTGTAAAGGAACCTTAACCCATTAATGGCCAAGTAAGTAGGTGGAGATAAGGTGCTACTGTTTGAAGAAAAAGATCAGATAGGAAAGATAAATTCTACCAGATCTTTGATTGCCCATTGATGGGACCCTACTGAGGGTTTGCCAGCCCACAGACGTTGTATTGTTTGGGGATTCCAATTAAATTGATTGGATCTACAAAAATCTAAAGGTGACCTGGTAGACCGCTATAGTTAGTAATGATATTAAAAATGCTAAGAAATTCTACAGGGTGGGCCATTTATATGGATACACCTTAATAAAATGGGAATGGTTTGTGATATTAACTTCCTGTTTGTGGCACATTAGTATATGTGAGGGGGGAAACTTTTCAAGATGGGTGGTGACCATGGCGGCCATTTTGAAGTTGGCCATTTTGAATCCAACTTTTGTTTTTTCAATAGGAAGAGGGTCATGTGACACATCAAACTTATTGGGAATTTCACAAGAAAAACAATGGTGTGCTTGGTTTTAACGTAACTTTATTCTTTCATGAGATATTTACAAGTTTCTGACCACTTGTAAAATGTGTTCAATGTGCTGCCCATTGTGTTGGATTGTCAATGCAACCCTCTTCTCCCACTCTTCACACACTGATAGCAACACTGCAGGAGAAATGCTAGCGCAGGCTTCCAGTATCCGTAGTTTCAGGTGCTGCACATCTCGTATCTTCACAGCATAGACGATTGCCTTCAGATGATACGAGATGTGCAGCTCCTGAAACTACGGATACTGGAAGCCTGTGCTAGCATTTCTTCTGCGGTGTTGCTATCAGTGTGTGAAGAGTGGGAGAAAAGGGTTGCATTGACAATCCAACACAATGGGCAGCACATTGAACACATTTTACAAGTGGTCAGAAACTTGTAAATAACTCATGAAAGAATAAAGTTACGTTAAAACCAAGCACACCATTGTTTTTCTTGTGAAATTCCCAATAAGTTTGATGTGTCACATGACCCTCTTCCTATTGAAAAAATAAAAGTTGGATTCAAAATGGCCAACTTCAAAATGGCCACCATGGTCACCACCCATCTTGAAAAGTTTCCCCCCTCACATATACTAATGTGCCACAAACAGGAAGTTAATATCACCAACCATTCCCATTTTATTAAGGTGTATCCATATAAATGGCCCACCCTGGTATTATCATGGCAGAAGATATAGTGAGAATGTGTAGGGAAGGTTTTGAGTATTAAAAATATGATGGAGGAGGTAGAGAGGAACTCCAAGTAAGCAATAACAGAGAAAAATAAATAAATATATAGAATAGTGAGATAGAAGGGTGAGCAAAAGAAGAGAGGAAAGCAAGACGAGAAGGAGGGAACAGGGAGGAGGAAAGATTGGAAAGAACTCCCACGGGATAGAAAACAATGTCTGCCCCTAAGTGCCTTAGAGTGTGAAAATGTCTGGGGTGTGCCTCTTTTTTCACTTTCCCCAAACCAAAATTGTTTGTTTCCAGGCTTTGGCAATCACTTGCTTAGTGACGAAGAATATGCAGTAATCAGGGTAATATGCTTAGTGGGACACTTCATTTATGTTTTTGCATAACATAGCTTCCCAAAAGTCTTATTTATGCTTTAAGGGGTTCTCCGGGAATTAAGGAAATAAAACTACTGAAAATATTTAACTATTACTTTATTATAAATAAAGGGAACACTTTAACAACACAATGTAACTACAAGTCAATCACTCTTCTGTGAAATCAAACTGTCCACTTAGGAAGCAACACTGAGTGACAATCAATTTCACATGCTGTTGTGCAAATGGGATAGACAACAGGTGGAAATTATAGGCAATTAGCAAGACACCCCCAATAAAGGAGAGGTTCTGCAGGTGGTGACCACAGACCACTTCTCAGTTCCTATGCTTCCTGGCTGATGTTTTGGTCACTTTTGAATGCTGGCGGTGCTTTTACTCTAGTGGTAGCATGAGATGGAGTCTACAACCCACACAAGTGGCTCAGGTAGTGCAGCTTATCCAGGATGGCACATCAATGCGAGCTGTGGAAAGAAGGTTTGCTGTGTCTGTCAGCGTAGTGTCCAGAGCATGGAGGCGCTACCAGGAGACAGGCCAGTACATCAGGAGACGTGAAGGAGGCCGTAGGAGGGCAACAACCCAGCAGCAGGACCGCTACCTCCGCCTTTGTGCAAGGAGGAACAGGAGGAGCACTGCCAGAGCCCTGCAAAATGACCTCCAGCAGGCCACAAATGTGCATGTGTCTGCTCAAACGGTCAGAAACAGACTCCATGAGGGTGATATGAGGGCCCGACGTCCACAGGTGGGGGTTGTGCTTACAGCCCAACACTGTGCAGGACGTTTGCCATTTGCCAGAAAACACCAAGATTGGCAAATTCGCCACTGGCGCCCTGTGCTCTTCACAGATGAAAGCAGGTTCACACTGAGCACATGTGACAAACGTGACAGAGTCTGGAGACGCCGTGGAGAACGTTCTGCTGCCTGCAACATCCTCCAGCATGACCAGTTTGGCATTGGGTCAGTAATGGTGTGGGGTGGCATTTCTTTGGAGGGCCGCACAGCCCTCCATGTGCTCGCCAGAGGTAGCCTGACTGCCATTAGGTACCGAGATGAGATCCTCAGACCCCTTGTGAGACCATATGCTGGTGCGGTTGGCCCTGGGTTCCTCCTAATGCAAGACAATGCTAGACCTCATGTGGCTGGAGTGTGTCAGCAGTTCCTGCAAGACGAAGGCATTGATGCTATGGACTGGCCCGCCCGTTCCCCAGACCTGAATCCAATTGAGCACATCTGGGACATCATGTCTCGCTCTATCCACCAACAGACTGTCCAGGAGTTAGCAGATGCTTTAGTCCAGGTCTGGGAGGAGATCCCTCAGGAGACCGTCCGCCACCTCATCAGGAGCATGCACAGGCGTTGTAGGGAGGTCATACAGGCACGTGGAGGCCACACACACTACTGAGCCTCATTTTGACTTGTTTTAAGGACATTACATCAAAGTTGGATCAGCCTGTAGTGTGTTTTTCCACTTTAATTTTGAGTGTGACTCCAAATCCAGACCTCCATGGGTTGAAAAATTTGATTTCCTTTTTTTTATTTTTGGGTGATTTTGTTGTCAGCACATTCAACTATGTAGAGAACGAAAGTATTTCAGAAGAATATTTAATTAATTCAGATCTAGGATGCGTTATTTTTGTGTTCCCTTTATTTTTTTGAGCAGTGCATATTCCCAATACATTTCGTTAGTTATAATGTGGGTGTCTCACCGGTGACAGGCTTTAGAAGGTCTGAAAGATTATCTGCACACTAGTAATCTGACAGCCTCTTTTGGTTTTGGTTTCACTTTGTCTGTGTGTTGCTTGTATGTCCACACCTCCTGTTCAGGTGTGGATCATGTGACCTTTACCTCCCCCTATTTAGTCTGACTTTACCCATCACTCCTTGCTCTGGATAGCTTCATTTGGTCTTGGAAGAGCTGGAGTGTGGTTCGTGGTGAAGTCCTGTTCATCCATCATCCTCTGAAGTTAAGTGTTCGGCTTGTTGTGTTTTGTATTCCCCCCCCCCCCCCCCTGGTTGTTTACTAGGCCTCAGTGAGACGCTAGTTCCTTCACCAGGGAAAGAACGGGTGGTCTCTACCCTGTCAATATCTTTAAGGCATCTGAGGGTCACCAGGGTTTTCTAGGTTCCTGTGTATGGGTATCTCTACCATCGAGAGGTGCCCATATGGATAGGAGTTAGGGCCAGGAGCAGGGTTTTATAGGTGGTGACCATTTTCCTTCCCTAGCGGTGAGGCCTAGTGTCTTTCCCCTTCCTTCTTGTTGTAGTAGGGGAGAACACCAAAAGACATCCATGACAGTGGGGAAATAACATGGCTGCTGTCCTATTAGTGCAAAGATAACCTTTCCTAATTACACAGCAGGACAAGTTACTACACAACACTGAGCTTGAGAGCTGCTTCATCCTCCTCTCTGCTCTGCTTGTCAGGGATTATGATCCTGTATACAGATGATAAGATCTTCAGCTGAATCTCTGTGGGAATGGAGTTCATGAGAAGACATGAAGCACAGAGAGGACGGACAGACCAGACTGTGTTAATGTGAGGCTGTGGTAATGGAGACTGCATAAAAGTGCTGCTGCTCATTAGCCTTACCCCTCACCCTCCTCTCTGTACTTCATGTCTCCTCATGAACTCCATTCCTACAGAGATTCAGCTGAAGATCTTATCACCTGTATTCAGGATCATAATCCCTGACAAGCAGAGCAGAGAGGTGGATGAGGCTGCTCTTTAGCTCCGTGTTCTGAAGTAATTTGTCCTGCTGTGTGATTAGGACAGGTTTTGTCTGTACTAATAGGATGGAGGCCATTTTATTTCTCCTAATTAGTGTTGAGCGAATTGAAGTCCATGAAAATCGAAGTCGAATTTCCTCTTGCTTCGTAGTAGTGGTATTTACCTCATCTATTTGTTTGCAACAGGCCAGCCGCCACCATCTTGATTGAATATCTCACATGAAATCCTGTGCGTGGTGATGTCATCACGGGCCACGTGAGATTTTGCGGTAGATCTTCAATCAAAATCGCGGCGGCTGGCCCGTTGAGCTCAAATGGATGAGGTAAGTATAATTTATTTTAATTTTTTATTTTACACAGTGTTATTACTGTCAGAAGCCGCGATCAGCTATGAACACGGTATCTGAGGGGTACAGTGATGGGGAACGGCGCAATCACTGCTCTCTGTTATTGTACCCACTACTTACAAAGAAATGCGTCACAAAGTGAATTTTTTTGTAAAATTCGGCGAAGCAGCCGAATCAATTTTTTTTAAACTTTACTTATCTCTACTCCTAATGATTACTCCCTAGACAATACTAGCCATTATAACTAGTGAAAAGTGTTTGGGAATATATTTACAGTATAATGAAGTAATATAGTAATAATAGATAATACAGGAAAAGTGTTGAAGGAATCAGAAAATGGCCTATTGTTTAAAGAGGCTATCAGGAAATCTATATTGATGACTTTTCATCTGAATAGGTCCTCAGATCAGCGGAAGACACAACCAGGACCCCGCAGATCAGCTGTTAGAAGAGGCCAGCACTCTGTAGGCCTTTAAGCGCTTAAGGACCAGACTCATTTTTGGTTATGCGTTTTCGTGTCTTCCTTTCTACCTTATTTTTTATGGGACAAGTTGTATTTTTAATGGCGCCATTTAATTTACCATATCTTGTATTGGAAAGCGGCAAAAAAAATGTTTGCGTGGTGAAATTAAAAAAACAAACAACTTTGCCATGTTTTTTTTGTTTTGTTTTGCTATTACGGTGTTCACTATGTGCTAAAAGTGACATGACAGTCTTTTCCATGGGTAAGTACGGTACAGTACAGTATTTGTAGAGTTTTTAATAAAGTTTTAGTGCTTTCAAAAAAAATGTAATCCTTTGAAAAAATAAAAAATGTCTTTGAGTCCCATTTTTCTGACACTATCTACAGAGCTCTGTGAGGTTTTTTTTTGCAGGGTGAACTGTAGTTTTTATTGATAACATTTTGGAGTATGTACAGCTTTTGAGAACTTTTTATTCAACTTTTTGGGGGGATAGGGTGACCAAAAATAGCACATTTTTTATTTTTTCCGTTATACTGAAAAATGGTTTTGGAAGAGTCAGTGCCTGTTATGTTTTTTTTTTTTTTTAAAACAATTTTACATGTAAAATTGGGAAAGGGGGGTGGATTTCACTTTCTCATTATGGGGTATTGAGTGCAGATTGATGGGGGAAAATGTGATATTTTTTTTTGTTTGTTTTCATTTTAGCATAAGGCCACATCATAACAAAATATGTACAAGTAAAAGGGTCTGAAGACTTCAAATGCATTGTATGCTTACCCTTCTCCTTTTAGAATAATTTATATATAGAGTTGAAAGAAATAAAGAGAATACATTTGGAGTTACTTGGATTTCTTGATTTATTACTAATAAAGTACAGTCTGATTGCTATCTAAGTCACAATGTAACTAAACTAATAAACTACACACAAACAGCTGTTCATTTTTTGATTGAGCACATTGAGTAATCCATGGTGCAGGGAGAAAAAGTAGGTCAACTCTTGAACTTAAAGGGAACCTGTCATAATAAAACTTTAGAGCAATCTGCGGACCGCATGTTATAGAGCAGGAGTAGCTGTGTAGCTTGATATAGAATTTTATCGGTAAAGTATCAGTATAACTTCTAATTTATACATTTAAACCTCTGCTCATTTTATGCATAGGAGTCGTGTGGGCGGGGCCACTCAGTGACTGACAGCTAACCCTGCATGACTATGCAAACCGGGAAAGCTAACAATCACCGAGTAGAACCGCCATATGACTCCTATGCATAAAAAGAGCAGAAGTTTAAATGTATAAATTGTGTTTTACTGAATCATTTCAAACAAACCTATATATCAATCTGCTCAGCTCTTCCTTCTATATAAAATGCTGCCTGCAGATTGTACTGCATTTGGTGGTGACAGGTTCCCTTAAATGACCCGTAGATCCTCTTTTAGCAGCAGTCACTTCCACCAAATGTTTCCTATTGGCAAATCAGTATAAAATCTTAATTCCAACTGTAAAGCATGGTGAAGGCAGCATCAAGGCTTGGGGCTTCTTTACTACTTTAGACCCTGGTTGCCTTGCGATCATTGCGGACACAATGAATTCTAAGGTGTATAAATTATTTTACGGAAAATGTAAGGGCATCAGTCCATGGCCTCAGGCTAAATAGTTCTTGGGTAATCTAACTAGACAACAACCCTAAGCAAATAAATCAGCTAAAAAATGGTTCTCTTATTTTTTCTCCTTGCACTGTGGGGGTTTATGAAAAGTGCTCAGTAGAAGAAATGAATACTAAAGTAGTACGTTATGTGTTTAGTTACATTGCTTTGACTATACTTGTGACTTAGATAACAATCAGACCATCCTTTAGTAGTAATCAGGGCAGACATCCAAGTGATTCCAAAGAGGTCACTTTATTTTTTTCTTGCAACTAAGGTTGACTTTTTCAAATGTTATAAACTGATTACTGTAATTTGATTACGGTAAATTAAACCACCAATAATATTTATTTATTTTATGCATCCTTATAGCGCTACTATATTCCACAGCGCTTTACAGGCATTAGCATCACACTGTCCCCAATGGGGATCAGTATGTCTTTGGAGTGTGGGAGGAAACCGGAGTACGTGGAGGAAGCCTACACAAATATGGGGAGAACATACAAACTCCATACAGATGTTGTCCTTGGTCCTTGCACTCACTCTGTCATCGTTCTCTGTTATTTTAAATGCATATGATTAGGATTGCGTGTGGATTTTCTGCGCAGATTTCCGTGCGTAAATTCTGCACCGTAGGTCATACACATTGTATGCTATGAGAATTTGAAATTCTCATGCACACGATGAAGATTTTTTCCGTGTAGATTTTGACCTGCAGTGCAGCATGTCAATTTATTTTATTTTTCCTGAGCGGATTTTCTCCATTTGGGAGAGTAAATTCCGCACCAATTGATGCGGATTGTCCGTACGGATTTCTCTGCGAACACCTGCGGATTTGAGTGCGAATTCTCTGCACATAAATCCTGAACGTGTGCATTTACCCTAAAACAGCCATGTCCATTACAGAGAGATGATATTGACATTGAGATTCTAGTCACTATTTTTCTGTGAGTGCGGTTTCAGTAAGAGTAAATGCATCATTGTCTTACAGTCGTATTAAATACAACTGAATCAACTTTTCTTTTTAAATTGTAAACATTTCGGACAGTTTAGAAAAATTAAGTGAAACACAATATTGTGTAATGCTGTTCTCATAATCATTTCCTTGTAGACACAAGTTTACAATGAAGTTTGATAACAGGGCCTTTGATGTGTATGTACATTATTTTGTGCTTTTGCAATGGATCATTTTCTCGCCATAGCTGCTAAGAGGATCAAGTCTTTTGCTGACACATCTTAAATCAAAACCACAGGCAGCTTGCCTGCAACAGACAACCACTCAACCACTTCCAAGAGGATCTCTCAGAGTAGATAAATTAAATACTACTTTCCCATCAGGATTATGTCTAGCTGCAGATTGGGTCAAGAAACGTAACTTTCATTTTAGAAAAGGGAGAAGAGGATCTATACAAACAGGTTACACTTAAAGAAATTGTCTTGGTGGGATATCTCATCAATATCTGATCAATGGGGCTCCGACTCCTGCTAATCAGCTATTTGAGGAGGCCGGGAAGCCCCATATGATGTCACATTCATCAGTCACATGGCCTAGGTGTAGCTCAGTAATAGGGCTCATTCAGACGGCTGTAGTGTTTTGCAGTCCGCAAATTGCGGACAAGAATAGGATTTGCTCTGTCTTTCTTGCGGGTGTGCTGTCTGCATCCTTTGCCCCATTGAAATGAATGGGTCCACACAAAATTGCGGAACGGATGCAGACTCCTTCATATGTTCGTCTAAATGAGCCCTTATTCCAATGAATAGGGCTGAGCTGCAATACCAGGCGCAGCCACTATCCAATATACGGTTCCATGTTTTGGTAAGCTGTGTGGAGGCTGCAGTACTCACCGAAGCGCAGCGGCCTTATCAAACAGCTGATCAGCGTTGGTCCCGGGTGTCTGACCCCCACCGATCAGGTATTGATGATCTATCCTGAGATCATCAGTATTAAACACCAGAAAAACCCCTATAAAAGGTATTGTCCATTCAGGGAAGCTTACGGGAGAGAGGACAGTTGTAGTCTAGCTACTGGCAATCCCTGCAGTCTGTATGTATCTAAAGACAAAATAAAGCATTAGAAAGTTCTATACTACAATTTGATATATTTTCAAGTTTTAGCTATACAAAATCTTATTAACATATTGGGAAACGGCTTCATTAAGCCATATCCTTACTTCAATGATGCTAACGATGCTGCAGAACTGGACTTCACCTATGGCAGTTGCCTTTTATATGTACTAACAGTGTCTCCTGGTACACAGATAACCTCAGACCCTACAATAATGCTGAACTGTAAAATAACTGAACGCTCCCAAGAACAATATTATGAAGCACATATCAATGCTGGCAAGTAACAAATATACAGATGTGGAATTCGCCGACAGATAACCGGAACAGATAATGATGGTGAACAGATGATGGCACAAATGGATAAAGATATCATTAAAGGGATTCTGTCACCTCGTTTTCAGTTATAGAGCTGCGGACATGCACGGCTAGATCGCCGCAAGCATGTCCGCAATATACCGGTCCGATAAAGCTGTGTCCTTTTATTTTGCTTAAAAAATGATTTTAGAGATACGTAAATGAGCCTTGTAAGGTGCTCAAGGGGCTGTACAAACCTTCCTGGTGCCCAGCCACGCCCGCCTGTGAAGGAGCCCAGCACCGCCTATGTCCTCCGAATCTCCTCCTTTCGTCACAGTTAGATTACCGTAATCTCGCGATGTGCGAGCTCGCGCATGCGCAGTGCGGGTATAGTGTTCCTTCCCTGTGCTGGCATCAGCCTCAGGGAAGGAACTGCGCATCGCGAGATTACTGCAATCTGTCGAAAGGAGGAGATTCGGAGGACATAGGCGGTGCTGGGCTCCTTCACAGGCGGGCGTGGCTGGGCACCAGGAAGGTTCGTACAGCCCCTTGGGCACCTTACAAGGCTCATTTACATATCTCAAAAATCTTTTTTTAAACAAAATAAAAGGACACAGCTTTATGGGACAGGTATATTGCGGACATGCTAGCGGCGATCTAGCCGTGCATGTCCGCAGCTCTATAAGCTAAAGCGAGGTGACAGAATCCCTTTAAGGTAATGAAACAGACAGATGATGATGACGGTCAGGTAATGAAGCAGAGTTAACAGATAAAATAATTGGTCCTAACTCTATCTTTCCCTGAATCTTTACCTAGATCTATCCTTGAATACTGGCCTTCAAACCAAACACCACTGACTCTTACTGCCTCTGAAGATATCCCTACGGAAAACACTCATCTGAAATACTAACCCTAACAAACAGCAGGGGGGCACTAGGAGACTGAGAAGAAAACTAAACTGCAGATTTGTAAGAACCAAACTACACAGACAAGGAGTCACTAGACAGGGAACAAGATATTCAATACAAGATATAAGGTTTTGCTGGATACAAATGCACAGAGCTTATGCTATCACTGTCAAGATTCACAGCAGAGACCACAAATCAGAAACTCCTTCCCAAATGAGCTTTGCCTGCATCAGTGACCAGCTGACTCACAGCAACAGATCACCTGCGAGACAGTTGCATATAAACTGCTCCAAACTAATAAAACAGGAGAAGAGGTCACTAGTGGTGCCTGCTAGTCATGTGATATAAGTATTCCTTTCCAATCCACTAAAAGATAGTAGCTGTTTTCACAATGGTGAAAAAGTTAAAGCATAGAGGGGTAGATTTACTAATCCTGTGTAGAATGTAGGCGATCTACAGATGTGGCAAACTTATCACTGTTGTTCAAAAAAATTCCAAAGGGGTTGAATTGGGAAAAATGCAATTCCGCAAGTTTTATTGGTTTTGTTTTTACGTTATGTGGTAAAACAGACCTGTTATCTGGGTCAGTATGTTTACAGCGAGTCCACATTTATATAGTTTTTCTTGTGTTTTAATTCTGAAAATATAAAGACTTTGGAATTTTTTTTTCTCTGCACTGCCATATTCTGACTCCCATAACTTTTTTATAGTTACGTCTACAGAGTTGTATGAGGGCCCATTTTTTGAGGGGGTGATCTGCAATATCATTTTGGAAACTGTATGACTTTGTTAATTTTTTTTTGGGAGAGACAAAAAAAAAATATTGAATTGGTTGTTTTGATTTTCTTTTTTGTATCATAAACTGGAACGTTGATCCAGTCATTCGAAGACTTAGAACTCTTGACTTCATGAACAATGTGGATTCTAGAGGTCTGACTCCTACCGATCAGATGCTTAAAATTTGTAGTAGGATAAAAGAATATTTAAAAGCAAATGCAAAAATAAGAATAATTACATGGAGAGTGTATCTAAAATACATGTGTTCTTTGCATTCAATAAATCTTGTTGGCCACTTCAGTCTTTACATTTAATTTTGCTGATGCTGTATAATCCAATATTCCGAGACACATTCTGTAGCTATACAGTGTCTAGTGATCATTTACATGGAAATATATACTGTATACTATGACTGCTCTAATGTCCATAGCATGCTGCTGTATCTTTTAACTAGTAGGTACCCAATGCTACATGTGGGTTTTACCCACTTTGCTGCCACTAGGGTAGGTGAAAGAAGCTTTTACTTTTATTATACAGCATTTTTCCTACAAGCAAAAAATTATATCGGCAAATAATTGTCACGTTCGGGTGTGGGAGGGAAACGCCACACCGAACATAGTGAGGGAATAAGGCCTGGAAACTAGGGAAAGGAGATGGACACCTCCGAGTAAAACCCTAATCAAAGTCCTGACTAACTACCAGTATGAAGAGACCCCAGAGGTAGGCGAGTTCATACACAGGAATACCTAATGTCCTAACTCACCCTATAGGACCCTGGTACTAATGTCAGGACTGAGACAACCTGTTCCTCCAAAAGGAAGGATGAACAGGAGTCTCCCTCAGGCCTTAATACAAATGACAGGGAAATGCAACACACAAAATAACCCAAACAAAATACAAAAGGGGAAAGAAAACTCTTAACTTCAAGTGGCTATGGCAGCACCAGGAACTCAGCCGAGATCCACACACCAGCTATCCACAGCTCAAACTGAAGCTATAAATCGCATAGCATAGTGGGAGAAACAACAATAAATAGAGAAGGTTAAATGACCATAATAGCCACACCTGGGGAAAGAAGGTGTGGCAAGCACCAGAAACAACACAGAAGTTATTTGATCCAAACGGAAAACATGTCAGATCAAACCACGTGTTGCCAGTCTCACCGATCTCCTGCCGCGGGAACGTCTGTGACAATAATCACACAAATAAAATGAATTGAAATGCTATATTTATGTATTAGTGTGGTGAGTGCATAAATTATGAGTTCATAACTAGGCATATTTGCTATTCAGGAGCCTCAGAAACCTCTGAGATTACTTCTTTGGGAAGTATAATGGCAAGAAAAGGCTAAAGTAAATTTTAAACGGTCATTAACTTTTCACACAACTTTGCATAAATCAATAGTACGAGCGACCACAAGAAACTTTGTAATGTGTTTTGTCAGCGAGAAATGTCTAGTTCTCATGTTATCAGTTGTTCACCTCCCTCCTACCCATCTCGCAAATGGAGTTGCTTTTCACTAAGAAAAATGTCAGCTCTGCTGAAGTATCATATTAACATAGTAACATAGTACATAAGGCCGAAAAAAGACATTTGTCCATCCAGTTCGGCCTGTTATCCTGCAAGTTGATCCAGAGGAAGGCAAAAAAACCCTGTGAGGTAGAAGCCAATTTTCCTCACTTTAGGGGAATAAAAAATTCCTTCCCGACTCCAATCAGGCAATCAGAATAACTCCCTGGATCAACGATATTGGATGTCAATATAAGACTATGGAGAGGGGAGGGGGAAGGAGTGAGCAGAAGCAGAGTGAGACAGGACTCCAGAAGAGACAACTAAGGGACTGCTGCAGCTACATAGCAATTTTATATCTCAGCCCAAGTGCTTTATTCTCAACCATACAGGCCAGTAATTATCTGTAATGTCCTCCATGATCCTGGGGCTGCTTCTGAATGAGTAAAAGAAGGTCGGGAAGCAGATTCTCCTCTACTTTCTGTGTGCAGTAGATGGTAGCTAGTCTCCACCCAATGTATCTGGGAAAACTGTAAACTAGACAGTCAACATGCATAGGGGAAAAATTGCTTAAAAAAATGCTAGATACTGTACTATTGATTAATGCAAGGTTTGTTGAAAAGTTAGGTACACTGTAACAGTTTGATAGAAGATGGTGGCTCCAGGAGTATACCTATAGTGGTGGCACAGGTAGGAGTCGGGCCCAGGTTTCTTAAGGTGTCCAAATAACTCTTTTCCGTATAAGAAGACACCTGAAACATGATAGGCTAAAGCTCTGTTACAGATTTTTTAATTAGGGTCCAGAAGCTTTAAATTACCCCTCTGGGTGGATCAAGGACTTATATTTACATTTTTTTTTTTTTTTAAATGATGGGTCAGTATACATACCATACTGTTTGACAGCTAGTTATATGATCTCTTGCTGCATTGCGAAGTGATGAAAGATTCTCAGACCTTGCAACATGCAGTCAAACTTGGTCACATATTTAACCCCTTGCGTGCAATCTGTAACTTGTAGAACATCAAAAAGAACTCCAAGCACAGAATATTTCTGTGAATGAATCATGTTATCTTACGGAAAGGTCTTTTGTGTATTGTGTGTGAAAGGTCTGACATAAAGTTAAATCCCAGATTACTTACAGAAGAATAGAATGACTCATTTATGAGACAAGCTTGAAAATGCACTTCAGATTACTCAGCATCTTTAAAGCATAAATTCAGTTTCACTGAAACAAATGCCAATTACCTATTTCAAGACCAAGTCTTTCAGATACCTGGATATTCACAGCAAAATTTCACCTTTTGGAATGACACAATCTATAGGTATGTCAACAGGCGTCAGAAAAATTGTGTAAAGACTTTGCCGAAGATTAGCAATGCAGTTCACCATGGATTTCACCTGCCTACATCGAAAGAGGTGGAATGCGCTGTGAAAATCTGCAGCAGAAATATGCATGTTTCGGATTTTACATTTCACACTGCAGAGAATGGCTTAACTTCAATTGAGGAAGACCAGGCAAGAAAACACAGCATTTTCATGTAGCTGCCACTAGGGGGAGCTCAATCCAAACATTTTATTCAGCTTCCATTCCAGTAAATGATAACTGTACAAATTCCTATGCATTGAGGTCCCCCTGGTGGTGGCTCCAGGCAGATAGCTTTGTAATTGAAGGGAAGCAAATTTATCAAGGTATTTTTGCCAGTTGTCTTGTTTTAAAACATAGAGAAACATGATGTTCAGAATGAGCACCATATTTATGGTGCACCTATTCTTTTTCTGACATAGAGGTCGGATCAAGTGGGTGGTGAAGGGAATTGTCTAGGAGTGATTGTGACACGCATACTGGGAATATGGGTGGGGTAGGTGTCCTATACTAAGGTTTTCTATGGGGCCCTATGAGAGACGTATAGGCCCTGAGCCCAGATCAAGTTTCTGTGAAGAAAGAAAAATCTGTTGCAGAGGTAGCAGTGACATATGACCCCTGGAGTCTAAAGGGGTCCTAAAAGCCCCACTGCGATATAAAGCCAATATTATACATGGCATATGGTGGGTGAAGCCCTTCTACAGATTTAGCATTGGAACGTTAAGCTTCAAGTTATGCCACTGCGCAATACATATGGATGTAGCCTAGGGGTGAGTTTTTATTTTGTTATATACTGTTGCCAGATGTATATTTTTTTTTGGGGGGGGGGGGGGGGGAGAGGTCACAGATATCTTTCTTTTTAAAAATGCCCCTCTTTTTCCATTTATAATTTAATATAATTAATTTAAATTGACAGATTTAAGACGTATGGGTGGCAATTGGGATTTGCAAATGTGCAAAATGATACTGTAGCCTGGTCATTACATCACTATTACCAGTAACCTGCATACAGAGGAATGCTGGGAAGACCATATCCTCCCAGCATGCAACTCTCACCCATGTAACAATTAAAGGTCTGTGACATCATTGGCAATTGCCCAAATGCAGAAAGGAAGCTTCCTGCGTTCAAGAACACAGTGCTCACTTTGAGAACCGTGATAAGCCATTTTACTACGTTCCAGCTGCACAGGGCACTGGTAGTGGCATATTATAGCCCCATACCACTCAGGCTATTATAGAGCAGTAATATAGGTTTAGGCATGAGACTTTAGGCCAGCTGTTGTAAAACTACAACTCCCACCATGCCCTTCTCTAGGCTGACAGCTGTAGGCAGTTTGGGCATTCTGGGAGTTGTAGTTTTGCAACAGCTAGAGAGCCTCATGTTGGCCATTCTTGCTTTAGGGATATTTATCATGAACAATATATACAACAAACTTTAAAAAATAATAATAACATCAAGGCAGATCCTGTCCATGTGACAATATTAACATCTGCCTTGCTCTATTGAAGAACATTGGGGTTTCTCATGCAGAATTTTTTTTATTTGCAATAGTTATTGCAAAGTTACGCCTGTGCACATGTAGTAGTACATAAACTACAGTTAAAAATGGTAAAAAAAATGGTAAAAAAAGTTAACATTGAAGTTGCCAGTCTTTTATAGGCTTCAAACACGTATCCACAAAATACGTATAGCTTCCATGTGCATTCCATATTTTTCTCACTCCCATCAATAGAAAGGACTATACTAGTCCACACTACGGACAAGAATAGCACATGTTCTATAATTTTTGCATGGCACCAAAGAAAAATACAATCTTGTGCATAAAGCCTGAGGGAGCCACAGAGAAATATTGTGTAAAACAATGAATAAGATTATTTGGTTTCACGGCCATCACAATAGTGAGAAATAACTAGATGGATGCAGAGGAAATCAAAATGTAATTGATTAAAACAGAGTTACAGAAGGAAAGTGCCTTCAGTAAGAAAGTTCTAAAACATGATATAGCACAAGTATCATTTATACGATTCATCCCAAGTTACAAGACCTGTCACAGAACAAAGATAAAGAAATCTTCATTTATTTATTTGTTCGTTCTGCTCTGCATTTTCTTTTTATTCAGTTAGTTTCGGCACCAGTGATAAGGAACTGGCATACTTAAAAAGAAAAATCTTATTCATTTCATAAAAGGACTTAATTATGATGAAAGTATTTCAGGAAAGATTTACTTTATAATAGCGCCATCTACTGGACATATCATGAATTGTTATAATAACGTAGATTTACATCAAAGGAGATATACACTCACCTAAAGAATTATTAGGAACACCTGTTCTATTTCTCATTAATGCAATTATCTAGTCAACCAATCATATGCCAGTTGCTTCAATGCATTTAGGGGTGTGGTCCTGGTCAAGACAATCTCCTGAACTCCAAACTGAATTTTAGAATGGGAAAGAAAGGTGATTTAAGCAATTTTGAGCGTGGCATGGTTGTTGGTGCCAGACGGGCCGGTCTGAGTATTTCACAATCTGCTCAGTTACTGGGATTTTCACGCACAACCATTTCTAGGATTTACAAAGAATGGTGTGAAAAGGGAAAAACATCCAGTATGCGGCAGTCCTGTGGGCGAAAATGCCTTGTGGATGCTAGAGGTCAGAGGAGAATGGGCCGACTGATTCAAGCTGATAGAAGAGCAACGTTGACTGAAATAACCACTCGTTACAACCGAGGTATGCAGCAAAGCATTTGTGAAGCCACAACACGCACAACCTTGAGGCGGATGGGCTACAACAGCAGAAGACCCCACCGGGTACCACTCATCTCCACTACAAATAGGAAAAAGAGGCTACAATTTGCACGAGCTCACCAAAATTGGACTGTTGAAGACTGGAAAAATGTTGCCTGGTCTGATGAGTCTCGATTTCTGTTGAGACATTCAAATGGTAGAGTCCGAATTTGGCGTAAACAGAATGAGAACATGTATCCATCCTCTGATGGCTACTTCCAGCAGGATAATGCACCATGTCACAAAGCTCGAATCATTTCAAATTGGTTTCTTGAACATGACAATGAGTTCACTGTACTAAAATGGCCCCCACAGTCACCAGATCTCAACCCAATAGAGCATCTTTGGGATGTGGTGGAACGGGAGCTTCGTGCCCTGGATGTGCATCCCACAAATTTCCATCAACTGCAAGATGCTATCCTATCAATATGGGCCAACATTTCTAAAGAATGCTATCAGCACCTTGTTGAATCAATGCCACGTAGAATTAAGGCAGTTCTGAAGGCAAAAGGGGGTCCAACACCGTATTAGTATGGTGTTCCTAATAATTCTTTAGGTGAGTGTATGTTGCTGCTATTTCAAAGTTTTATTATCTCGGCATATGAAGCAAGAAGTACCATTTACTGAAATATCCACAAAGAGTCAATTCAGACCTGCAGTTTGCGGTTTTACCTTATCTGGCAGGCGCCATCGGGTCCCCATGCAGCTGTAGGGGGGACCCGATGGCATGGAAGGCAGTGCGCTGCCTTCCGGTGACGAGCCTGTGAGATCCAGCCCCCTGGATCTCACAGGCCGGAAGCTGTATGAGTAATACACACAGTATTACTCATACAGCCAATGCTTTCCAATACAGAAGTATTTTTAATGCATTGTAAAAGAGATTAGACCCCCAAAAGTGGGACAAAAAATTAAGTAAAAAAAAAAAGTTTAAAAAAAAAGTTTTCCCCCACAAAAATTAAAAGTTTAAAGTAAAAATAAAGAAAAACGTCATTTTCCCCAAATAAAGTAAAAAAAATAGGGAAAAAATAGGGAAAAAAAAAAGTTGACATATTAGGTATCGCCGCATCCGTATCGACTGGCTCTATAAAAATATCACATGACCTAACCCCTCAGATGAACACCGTAAAAAATATAAAATAAAAACTGTGCTAAATAAACCATTTTTTGTCACCTTACATCACAAAAAGTGTAATAGCAAGCGATCAAAAAGTCACACGCAGCCCAAAATAGTGCCAAAATAACAGTCATCTCATCCCGCAAAGATCATACCCTACCCAAGGTAATCGCCCAAAAACTGAAAAAATTATGGCTCTCAGACTATGGAAACACTAAAACATGATTTTTTTTGTTTAAAAAAAGAAATCATTGTGTAAAACTTACATAAATAAAAAAAGTATACATATTAGGTTTCGCCGCATCCGTGACAACCTGGTCTACAAAAATATCACATGATCTAACCTGTCAGATGAATGTTGTAAATAACAAAAAATAAAAATGGTGCCAAAACAGCTATTTCTTGTTACCTTGCCTCACAAAAAGTGTAATATAGAGCAACCAAAAATCATATGTACCCTAAACTAGTACCAACAATACTGCCACCCTATCCTGTAGTTTCTAAAATGGGGTCACTTTTTTGGAGTTTCTACTCTAGGGGCGCATCAGGGGGGCTTCAAATGGGACATGGTGTCAAAAAAAACAGTCCAGCAAAATCTGCCTTCCAAAAACCGTATGACATTCCTTTCCTTCTGCACTCGGCCGTGTGCCCATACAGCAGTTTATGACCACATATGGGGTGTTTCTGTAAGCTACAGAATCAGGGCCATAAATATTGAGTTTTGCTTGGCTGTTAACCCTTGCTTTGTTACTGGGAAAAATGGATTAAAATGGAAAATCTGCCAAAAAAGTGAAATTTTGAAATTGCATCTCTATTTTCCTAAAGGGTTAACAAAGTTTGTAAAATCAGTTTTGAATACCTTGAGGGGTGTAGTTTCTAGAATGGGGTCATTTTTGGGTGGTTTCTATTATGTAAGCCTCGCAAAGTGACTTCAGACCTGAACTGGTCCCTAGAAATTGGGTTTTTGAAAATTTCTGAAAAATTTCAAGATTTGCTTCTAAACTTCTAAGCCTTGTAACATCCCCAAAAAATAAAATATCATTCCCAAAATGATCCAAACATGAAGTAGACATATGGGGAATGTAAAGTAATAACTATTTTTGGAGGTATTACTATGTATTATAGAAGTAGAGAAATTGAAACTTGGAAATTTGCAATTTTTTACAAATTTTTGGTAAATTTGGTATTATTTTTTAAATAAAAATGATTTTTTTTTACTTCATTTTACCAGTGTCATGAAGTACTATATGTGATGAAAAAACAATCTCAGAATGGCCTGGATAAGTCAAAGTGTTTTAAAATTATCAGCACTTAAAGTGACACTGGTCAGATTTGCAAAAAATGGCCAAGTCCTTAAGGTGAAATAGAGCTGAGTCCTTAAGGGGTTAAAGTGTCACAAACCTTTCAACAAACTTTCCATTAACCCTTTCTACTCAGTAAGTTTTTTTTTGTTTTTGCTTTTTCTGTTCACATAGCCATATGAGGGCTTGTTTTTTGCTGGACAAGTTTTACTTCCCAATGCCACCATTTAATGTTGCATATGATTAGTGGGAAGCAGAAAAAAAACTCCAAATGGGGTGGAATTTCCCCACAGTTTTACAGGTTTTTTTATTTACAACTTTCGATATGCGATAAAACTGACTAGTGACTTTTATTCTTCAGGTCAGTACGAATCCAGCGATGCCTTATATGTGTAGTTTTTCTTGCGTTGTGATACTGATAAAAACATTGAAAAAAAAATGTGTTTTATTTTTATCTTCACCATATTCTGACCCCTATAACTTTTTTTGTGGTTATATGTATAGAACAGTGTCATTTTTTGCAGGGGGATCTGTACTTTTCATTGATACCATTCTGGGGCGTGTACAACTTTTTTATCACACAATTTCATTTTTTTGTGGGAAATGAAGCGACCATAAACGGCGAATCGGATATTTTGATATTTTTTTCCGTTTCGCCGTTTAGTGTATAAGAAAAATATTTTTTGATTTTTATAGTATGGGTGTTTTTGCACATGGCGATACCCATGATGTGTATTTTTTTTATTGTTTTATATTTTTATTTTGGGGAAAGGGGGGTGAATTTTTATATTTTTTAAAATTTTATTTATTTATTTTTGACACTTTTTTTTTGCTATAACAAGTAATAATCAGATTGCTATTTTCCTAGACTCCAATGGATTAGCATTGGAGTCTATGAGAAATTAAAGAGGACCTTTCACCGATTCTTACCCTATGAACTAACTATACAGATATGTAGAGCGGCGCCCGGGGATCTCACTGCACTTACTATTATCCCCGGGCGCCGCTCCGTTCTCCTGTTATGCCCTCCGGTATCTCCGCTCACTAAGTTATAGTAGGCGGAGATACCAGTCCCTAAGTTATGGTAGGCGGAGTCTGCCCTAGCGCTGGCCAATCGCAGCGCAGAGCTCACAGCCTGGGAGGTTATTTTCTCCCAGGCTGTGAGCTCTGCAATGCGATTGGCCAGCGCTAGGGCAGACTCCGCCTACCATAACTTAGGGAACGGAGATACCGGAGGGCATAGCAGGAGAACGGAGCGGCGCCCGGGGATAATAGTAAGTGCAGAGAGATCCCCGGGCGCCGCTCCACATGTCTGTATACTTAGTTCATAGGGTAAGAATCGGTGAAAGGTCCTCTTTAACTAGTTTCCTATGGAGGACTGCTACAGGCAGGGGCTCCATAGGAAACACTATGCAGCAGCCTCCTGTAATTCTCAGTCAGCTCAGTCCCGCTCTAAGATGGCGCTGCTGCTACACCATGGCTTCTTGTTAAGAGAGTCACTAAAAGTGTCTAAAACAATAAATGTGACACAAGGCATGCACATCAGATTTAGATTATTAAATCTTCCTTTATAAAAAGTCAATGTAATTAGGAGTAAAGAACCTTATCCTTTGGACTCTATTGCCTCCAACACCTGCGCTGTCTACTGGTCAGGACCTGAAAAATGCAGTGTTTCCTGCTACGGCATGACATCCTGGCTACCGATTAGATGGATACCCCTCTGGCCTGCCCTCAGATGGAACATCATTTGTGACGCAGCTGTCCAGTTGCTTTACATGTTGATTGTCAGCCAGGGCGTTTCTATAGCGTCATTGATGGTTAGTACTACGTAATGTCACTTGAGGAAGAGGTTAACTTTAAGAGAGAAATTGTTGTTAAATTTCACCCAAGAAACTATCTATCTTTTTGGTTGAAATCAACCATTTTGATCAACTTTCAGACAAAAAGAGAAAATCCAGCTCAATCTCGCAGAAATTCACAGGTACTTTATTAGTGCGGTTAAAATATCATCCAGTAGAAAAACGTTCTCAGTCTACACGTTTCGGGCTGCCAAGTATGCAGGCCCTTACATGAGTAAGGGCCTGCATACTTGGTAGCCCGAAAAATGCGTAGACTGAGAACGTTTTGTACTGGATGATATTTTAACCGCACTAATAAAGTACCTGTGAATTTCTGTGAGAGTGAGCTGGATTTTCGCTTTTTGTCTGGATTATCAATTTTCCACATCCAAGTGCGGTTATTTCCGTGCTCACAGCAGGATAAGGGGGCAGGTGAGAGCCGTTAAACTCATCTTTTATTTTGATCAACTTTAGACTATATCATCATCCCTATCAATTAAAAGTGACATTACTTCCTAATAAAAAGATTAAAACACATTTAAAAGAAGCAGTCAAAGGAAGACCATGGATTTCAGTTCTTCACTTTCCTTTTCTTCTCCATTTGGTTCAGACCATCACAGGCAGATGTCTTTGGTCAGGGGTGTGCAGCCCCCAATCCCACATAAGAAGACACCTGTCACAATGTAGGGGGAGGGGAGGTACATAGAATGACAACAGAAGGAAAATGACCAGAAACTAGGTCTCACGGCTAGGGAAAGGGAAAAGGTCCCCACCTAGGAAACCTTAAACCTCGCTCTGACTCCTGTCAGTATGAATAGACCCTGAAGGTGGGAATATTCATACACCGGAAACCTAGGCCCTAGTAACCCTGCATAGCCCTAGGAGTAGTGACAGGGTCTGAGACCACTGGTTTCTTCCCAGATGAACGAACCAGCGTCTCCCTGAGGCCTAGTAAACAACGAGCAAATGGGAACAACAAAATACAAAGGGAAGTACACTTATCTTCAATAGAAAATGGATGAGCAACTTCCAACTCCAGGCAGATAATATCAACCGCATGGTATGAAGTGTGAGTCCAGACTAAACAGAGGAGCAGTAATGACCACAAGCTACACCTGAGACAAGAGGTGTGGTCATTACCAACAACAACAACAACAACACTGCAACAAGTGACAACAGATAGGCTGTCAGATAACCTAACGTGCAGCCAGTCTCTCAGAACTTCTAACTTCTGTCACATGAGGGACCGTGACAGTATCCCCCCTTCTACGGGTGACCTCAGGACACCCAGGACTGACCTTATCTGGATGAGCCCTGTGAAAGGCTTTTACAAGGCGACTGGCATTAAATTCGGCCGCTGGAACCCACATTCTCTCCTCTGGACTGTAACCCTTCCAGTGAACAAGAAACTGGAGGGATCTACGGAGAATTCGTGAGTCCACTATCCTGGCGATCTGAAATTCAAGATTACTGTCCACCATGACAGGAGCGGGAGGCAATAAGGACGGTTCAGCAGGTTCGACACATCTCTTCAGCAATGATTTGTGGAAAACATTATGAATTTTTAAAGCCTGCGGAAGTTCAAGACGAAAGGCTACCGGGTTAATAATGGCAGAGATCTTATATGGACCAATAAATCTTGGACCCAACTTCCAAGAAGGTACCTTCAACTTGATGTTTCTTGTGGACAGCCACACAAAATCACCCACTCTCAGGTCCGGACCACTCATACGTCTCTTGTCAGCCATCCGTTTTTACTTGTTGCCCATTTTATTTTATTTTTTTTGAATTTTATTGCAACAGGAGGCTCTCATTGTGCATTAACTTTCTTTTACTACTCCCATAGCAGCAAGAACTATTACAACAGGTGAATGAAAAGTTTTTTCAAAACAGGTAATCAGTATGTAAATGAGGAATCACAGGTAGCCAATCAATAAGCATCCCAGTTTATATAAGGTGAAGAGAGCATAGACCCCTCCTCTTTCTTGCTGCTCCCAAACAAGAGATACGTATATATTTTTTCTTGTTATTATAATTCATATTTGTGGTAAAAATTTGCGAATTAATTGCTTTAATCATTTTAATTATATTCATATTACCTATATGTTGCCTATTGAATCCCCTATCGCCATTTATTCCACTAGCGCATAAAAATTTTAGTTTTAACCACTATTATAATCTTCTGCTCTTTTCTGTCACCTTAAACGTTGTCTTACTCACTTCTATTCCCTCTATACGAGTCTCCCGTTCGTCCCCTTGCATTCAGAAGCGCCATCTTACACTAAACGCCGTAACCACGGATATCGCGAGATTTCGGGCGCTCTGCTTAATCTGTATGGTAATTCGCGTGCGCTCCCGATTTCACCTCAGAGTGCGTCTCTTCACCTCACAGAGCATACTCCACACCTCTCACTGAGTACACTCGACTAATTAATCAATTAATTAATTATATAACTTATCTCATTTCCTCTGCAAGTATACCTAATACAGTTATACACTCACCTAAAGAATTATTAGGAACACCTGTTCTATTTCTCATTAATGCAATTATCTAGTCAACCAATAACATGGCAGTTGCTTCAATGCATTTAGGGGTGGTCCTGGTCAAGACAATCTCCTGAGCTCCAAACTGAATGTCAGAATGGGAAAGAAAGGTGATTTAAGCAATTTTGAGCGTGGCATGGTTGTTGGTGCCAGACGGGCCAGTCTGAGTATTTCACAATCTGCTCAGTTACTGGGATTTTCACACACAACCATTTCTAGGGTTTACAAAGAATGGTGTGAAAAGGGAAAAACATCCAGTATGCAGCAGTCCTGTGGGCAAAAATGCCTTGTGGATGCTAGAGGTCAGAGGAGAATGGGCCGACTGATTCAAGCTGATAGAAGAGCAACATTGACTGAAATAACCACTCATTACAACCGAGGTATGCAGCAAAGCATTTGTGAAGCCACAACACGCACAACCTTGAGGCGGATGGGCTACAACAGCAGAAGACCCCACCGGGTACCACTCATCTCCACTACAAATAGGAAAAAGAGGCTACAATTTGCACGAGCTCACCAAAATTGGACTGTTGAAGACTGGAAAAATGTTGCCTGGTCTGATGAGTCTCGATTTCTGTTGAGACATTCAAATGGTAGAGTCTGAATTTGGCGTAAACAGAATGAGAACATGTATCCATCCTCTGATGGCTACTTCCAGCAGGCTAATGCACCATGTCACAAAGCTCGAATCATTTCAAATTGGTTTCTTAAACATGACAATGAGTTCACTGTACTAAAATGGCCCCCACAGTCACCAGATCTCAACCCAATAGAGTATCTTTGGGATGTGGTGGAACGGGAGCTTCGTGCCCTGGATGTGCATCCCTCAAATCTCCATCAACTGCAAGATGCTATCCTATCAATATGGGCCAACATTTCTAAAGAATGCTATCAGCACCATGTTGAATCAATGCCATGTAGAATTAAGGCAGTTCTGAAGGCAAAAGGGGGTCCAACACCGTATTAGTATGGTGTTCCTAGTAATTCTTTAGGTGAGTGTATATACAGTACAGACCAAAAGTTTGGACACACCTTCTCATTCAAAGAGTTTTCTTTATTTTCATGACTATGAAAATTGTGGATTCACACTGAATGCATCAAAACTATGAATTAACACATGTGGAATTATATACATAACAAACAAGTGTGAAACAACTGAAAATATGTCATATTCTAGGTTCTTCAAAGTAGCTACCTTTTGCTTTGATTACTGCTTTGCACACTCTTGGCATTCTCTTGATGAGCTTCAAGAGGTAGTCCCCTGAAATGGTTTTCACTTCATAGGTGTGCCCTGTCGGGTTTAATAAGTGGGATTTCTTGCCTTATAAATGCGGTTGGGACCATCAGTTGCGTTGAGGAGAAGTCAGGTGGATACACAGCTGATAGTCCTATTGAATAGACTGTTAGAATTTGTATTATGGCAAGAAAAAAGCAGCTAAGTAAAGAAAAACGAGTGGCCATCATTACTTTAAGAAATGAAGGTCAGTCAGCTGAAAAATTGGGAAAACTTTGAAAGTAAGGGCTATTTGACCATGAAGGAGAGTGATGGGGAGCTGCGCCAGATGACCTGGCCTCCACAGTCACCGGACCTGAACCCAATCGAGATGGTTTGGGGTGAGCTGGACCGCAGAGTGAAGGCAAAAGGGCCAACAAGTGCTAAGCATCTCTGGGAACTCCTTCAAGACTGTTGGAAGACCATTTCAGGGGACTACCTCTTGAAGCTCATCAAGAGAATGCCAAGAGTGTGCAAAGCAGTAATCAAAGCAAAAGGTGGCTACTTTGAAGAACCTAGAATATGACATATTTTCAGTTGTTTCACACTTGTTTGTTATGTATATAATTCCACATGTGTTAATTCATAGTTTTGATGCCTTCATAGTCATGAAAATAAAGAAAACTCTTTGAATGAGAAGGTGTGTCCAAACTTTTGGTCTGTACTGTATATATATATATATATATATATATATATATTTAATGTCATTTACATATCTCTCCTATTTACTATAGTTTTTCTTTCCCTTATCTTTCCTCACACATTAGCAACATGAATCCCTCACAAGAACAACCGACTAGTCAACCCATGCCAGTTAACTATGAGGTAGTAACCACGGAGTCCATCCAACATATGGTGGACCAATCTGTTTCTAGATCAGTATCAGTGGCCATACAATCTGCCATGGTTTCTCTCCAAGACTCCATTTCAAAATCTCTTTCGTTAGTAATAGACCAAAGAACACCTCAGGTTTACCCTTCTACCCCTTCAGATAACTTCCTTTCCGCAGAAGATTCCATCGCGGAATTAGCTAAAGGATTCAAAAAATCTGTCAAGATTTCCAGAAAGAGGAGGTTCTGTAGCGACCCTAATATCCCCAATATTTCTAAAACCCAGACCATGGGGACGGGTCCAATACCCAATGAAAACCCGCATATCTTAAGCGGTAATGATAAAGGTGGCGAAAAATCCCACAAAAGACCCTCCGCCCGGGAGGAGACTAATAATAGCCAGGCTAGGACAGCCAGTAAGAGGGCTAAGAACATCTCTTACAAAGAAATGTCTTCCATATCCTCATCCAGTGAGTCTGACTCTGACGACGGATTGCCTTTTAATTCTGAAGAGGACTCATCAGATAATCCTGACAAGTCAGTCCCAGCTATCCAGCTCTCGGACTCCCTAATACTAGATAGTCAGGGCATCCCCTTTTTCAGCCCTGATCAAATAAAACACCCCAGATCTGGGGAGTGGGTTCCCCACCCTCAAATCTCAAAATTCTTATCTTTATGGGTCAACAAATCCCTAGACAAAGCTTCTAGGAATAAATTGAAAGCGGAGTGTCCGAGACCTACCCTGCCTCAGAAAATTTCCCAGACTCCGGAATTAGACCCCATCATTAGAGATGTCGCGAACATAAAATTTTCATTTCTCGAACGGCGAACGTGAATTTCCGCAAATGTTCGCGAACGGGCGAACCGCCATAGACTTCAATAGACAGGCGAATTTTAAAACCCACAGGGACTCTTTCTGGCCACAATAGTGATGGAAAAGTTGTTTCAAGGGGACTAACACCTGGACTGTGGCATGCAGGAGGGGGATCCATGGCAAAACTCCCATGGAAAATTACGTAGTTGACGCAGAGTGTGGTAAGTTGAATTCGCAGTTACAACTTAGGTCTGAGTTCATAATGGTTGTATTGGTCGCGCCGTCACGTGGTAAAGGGGGACGGGGGTGTGACTCACTGCAGCCTGGTGAGTGGTGGGGCGCCGCGGCAGCTGCCCTGCAGGAGTCTCTGGTGCCGGGAGGAGGAGGTAGGTAGAGCGGCTCTAACTTTATAGACCAAATTATTTTAATAATACCCCAATAATAATAAGTTAATAACCTAACCCCATTCATAAATTACTGTGGATTATTATAGAGATGGCCCCAGGCCAGGAGACATAAGGGGTTGGGTTGAACTGTGGGCTGGGGCCACCCGGCCACATTTACTAATCTTTGCTCAGGGGGGCCCTCATAAATATAGACCCACATGGTGTGGACTGGTCATTTTTACTAAGGAATATAGTTTAAACGTTTATGTGCAAAAGAGAAAATAACAAGTCAGCTCCAATCAGATATCTGCACATAGACCAAGACTCTGGGTCTATGCAGATATCTGATTGGAGCTGACTTAGTGACTTCTTTTTTTTCCCTCTTTATCTCTTTATTATGGCTTCGGGGGGGGGGGGGGGGGAAGGGGGCAGGGGTGACACAATTTTCTACCGCACCGGGTGACACCAGCCATAGCAACGCCACTGTAACCATTAGGGACCCAGCTCTAAGTTGAATTCGCAATTGCGATTAATATAACCTGTATTAATCGCATTGCCATTACAACTTAGATCTAAGTTCCTAATGGTTGTATTGCTAGAATTGACGAATATAATAAATATAGCACTATATTCTCAATCTTCGTTATATTCTAGCAATACAACCATTAGGAACCCAGTTCTAAGTTGAATTCGCTAAGCGATTAATATAACCTGTATTAATCGCATTGCGATTACAACTTAGTCAAATTTGTGACACTGCAGCTTCAGAATGAATCTAAGATGGATGCTGTCCCTAAAATGGATGCTGTCCTTGCTATTTGATAGGAGGTGGGAGGGTCTGGGAGGGAGGGTATGCTGATTGGCTGGAATGTGTCTGCTGACTGTGAGGTACAGGGTCAAAGTTTGCTCAATGATGACGTATAGGGCGCGGACCGAACATCGCATATGTTCGCCCGCCGCGGCGAACGCGAACAAGCTAAGTTCGCCGGGAACTATTCGCCGGCGAATAGTTCGGGACATCTCTACCCATCATCAGCAAATACCTAAAAAAAACGGGTATAAATCCCAAAAGAGGCCTGGACAGGTCATTCAAATTATGTCAAGACAAACTCCTAGACCTATTAGGACCTCTAACAAAAAAATTAGACCTTTACGAACAAGCTGCCGCTACAGGCCAACCAGTAGATACTGCAGTATTCCGCGGCTGGACCCAAAGAGCCATATGCTTCTTCGGCGATATTAATTCTGCCATCAGCGCAGAGAGAAGACGAAATATCTTAATGAAGCTGGACCCACAGCTTTCTCACCTGGCTAACTCAGAACCAGATTCCTCGGCAGAGGGTCTTCTCTTCGGAGACACCCTCATTAAAGAAATTGGAAAATTTGTCGGAGCATTTACCTCTCTCGACAAAGCAAAAACATCCCTTAGAAAAGTAGGGCAACCAAAATTTTTTGGCAGGGCTGGGAAAGGCAGGGGTCGCTTTCCCAGCCGAACCTCATACTTCAGACAGTCTCAACAGGCCCCCTACCACACAGAAAACAGACCTACCACCTCCACATCTTCTGCCATACCTACACCATTCTTCCCTACCAGAGGACGCCCATGGAGAGCCCGACGCCATCGAGGCTTCCCTACATCAAGACCATCATCAGGTAAGCTTTTCTACCCTAAACTATTCCCACATACCCTTAGGGGGAAGACTGAAATATTTTTTCCAGACTTGGGTTTCGCTAACCTCAGACTCATGGATCCTGAATACTATCTCAGGTTATCAAATAGATTTCCTATCTCCTCCATCCCAAAACCACATACCTCAACCAATACTCTTCTCTACCAGAGACCAAAACCTCATAGAATCAGAGATAAAAGATATCTTCTACAAAGGAGCCATCATCCAAGTTCCCCTCCTATCACCGGGTTTCATCAGCAACATCTTTCTAGTAAAAAAGAAAGATGGGGGTCACAGACCGGTCATAAATTTAAGAACCCTCAACGACTTTGTAACTTACCATCACTTCAAGATGGAGTGAATCCATCTTCTCAGGGACCTGTTACTCCCTCAGGATTGGCTCATAAAGATAGACCTAAAGTACGCCTATCTTACTGTTCCTATACACCCTCACCATCAATCTTACCTACAATTCTTTTGGAATGACCAAAAATGGCAATTTACTTGCCTCCCATTCGGCCTATCATCGGCCCCTTGGTGTTTCACCAAGCTAATGAAACCAGTGATCTCATCATTAAGATCCCAGGGTGTACGTCTAATCATCTATTTGGACGACATCCTAATTATGGCACAGTCCCTTCCTCTAATTCGACTTCATGCACAGTGGACATTATCCCTTCTCACCAATCTGGGGTTCCTAATCAATTCCAAGAAATCCATTCTTTCTCCATCCAAGGAAATAGAATTTCTAGGTTTCAATATAAATACTGTTTCAGCTCTCCTTAGTCTCCCTACCAGGAAACTCTCCCTGATTCGGAAGGAAATCCGATCAGTATTAAACAAACATTTGGTATCCCTACGCACTATTGCACGGATAGCAGGGCTGTTATCGGCCTCCATACAAGCCATCTTTCCCGCCCCCTTACACTACAGGGCCCTTCAACGGCTCAAGGCACAACATCTACGGGAAGGCCTACAATATTCCAACAAAATTCCCCTATCTCCAGAAGCCAAAGAAAAACTTCTATGGTGGCTCCAACACATCCAGGTCTGGAATGGGAAAATGATATTCAATTCCTTACCAGATCTGGTCCTAGAATCAGACGCCAGTCAATCAGGCTGGGGCACTCGTTGCGGCCCTTATTCCACAGGAGGGAAATGGTCAGAAACAGAATCTCTCCTACACATCAACTGCTTGGAGCTCCTGGCAGCTTCTTTCGCTCTGAAGAGCTTTGCGAAAGACAAGTCACACTGCTGCATCCTACTGCGTATGGACAATATTGCCGCAGTACAGTACATCAATCGTTTAGGGGGCACTACTTCCAAAATGTTGAGCGACATTGCCAAGGATTTCTGGCATTTCTGCTTGAACAAGGACATTACCCTGAAAGCAGAATACATTCCGGGTTTGATCAATTCGGTTGCCGATTGGAACTCCCGATACCTATCGGATTCCAGCGACTGGCAACTGAATCCTCTCCTTTTCCAACAAATCAACAACTTATGGGGTCCCCTCCACATGGATCTATTTGCGTCACTACTAAACACCCAACTACCCATCTTTTTCAGCTGGCGCTCAGATCCGGATGCTCTGGACATGGATGCCCTTTGCCAAATCTGGCCACAGAGACGCCTTTATGCTTTTCCCACCTTTGTTTTAATCCCCAGAGTTCTGCTTCAGACGATATCCCAGAGATTCACATTAGTGATCATTACTCCTTGGTGGCCGTCTCAAGCATGGTTCCCCACTCTACTCAGCCTGGCCATAGATATTCCAAGAATTCTCCCACTTTCCCAGGATCTCCTCCAAGATCCTTCAGGACATCCTCATCCTCTGATCTGTCCTACTAATGATAGGTGTCCCTGTCGGGACACCTATCATTAGTAGCCTGGTTGATCTCAGGCAATCAAGATTTGATCCCTGCCTTTCACAATCTACTCTCGACATCCTCTCTGACGCATGGGCACCAGCTACCAGAAAGGCTTATAGATCAGCCTGGAAAATTTGGCTTCATTGGTGCTCTCAACAGAACTTGGATCCCGTTCATGCATCTATTACCCACATCTTAAATTTTTTATCTGCATCCTTTGAATCAGGAAAAGCCTATAGAACCATAAACCTTTACCGCTCTGCCATATCATCGGAACATACTGCCGTTAACTCCATCCCTGTTGGTAAACACCCGATGGTCTGCAGACTTATGAAGGGCATACGTTTTAGGAAACCCCCTGAGCCTAGATATCATTCTACTTGGGATGTTACCCTCCTTCTAAACCTCTTCTCATCTTGGGAAGACAACGAACCCCTATCCCTAAAACTACTTTCCTTCAAACTCACGGTTCTCTTATGTCTCATCTCTATTAAGAGAGTCTCAGACGTCAGAGCGTTGGACATCTCTAACAGATCTTTTACCCCTAACGGAGTAACCTTCCGTATTGTTAGACGAACAATAATAAATTATGTGTTGTCCGTTATCTAAAGACATATGAACTTATGACCCAAACTCTATGCACCCCTCAAGCGTCCCAACTTCTTATCTCTTTCCGTAAACCACATCTTCCGGTATCCTCTCCTACGCTATCCAGATGGGTTAAGCTCACCATGCAGATGGCCGGGATTAACACATCAATCTTTGGTGCCCATTCAGTACGAGGCACAGTATCCACTAAAGTATTCCAAAAAGGAGGCTCCCTCTCTGATATTCTGAAGGCCGCAGACTGGTCTTCAGAATCCACTTTTAAAACGTTTTATTTCAAACCTGACTCTCATGTCTCTATGTCTATGTTATGAATCTTTATTATTAACACATCTTTACGTATTACTTAGCTTTAAACTTGCACAATGAGAGCCTCCTGTTGCAATAAAATTGAAGATTTTCCTAGCTATTGCAACGGAAAATATAGATTTTATTGTTTTATTGAAGACAGGAGGCGAACATTGTCCCTCCCTATTAACCCAACCCTAACTGTATATATTTTTATCTCCGTAGCATACTAGAACATCCTGGATAATTCACAGTTTCATACATCCTCAAAAGTTCCTGTTACTCCAGTTTCCTATCGTCTAAACCTACGACTATTCCACGATTGCATTATTCGGATTACTTCAAACTGGATCCACTCCTTCTCTGGCCGTCATCAAGAAAGAGGAGGGGTCTATGCTCTCTTCAACTTATATAAACTGGGATGCTTATTGATTGGCTACCTGTGATTCCTCATTTACATACCGATTACCTGTTTTAAAAAAACTTTTCATTCACCTGTTGTAATAGTTCTTGCTGCTATGTGAGTAGTAAAAGAAAGTTAATGCACAATGTTCGCCTCCTGTCTTCAATAAAATCTATATTTTCCGTTACAATAGCTAGGAAAATCTTAAATTTTACGCCAAATAGATTACAAAGAAGAGGAAAATCTTTCCTATTCAGGTATACCATAAAAAATTAGCCAAACTGCGGATGGAACCCATATGCCCCAAAAAAATGTAAACTTATCAGTGGACTCCTGCCTACGGTTATTTGTGGCAAACTCGGCCAAAGACAAAAATGAAGACCACTCCTCCTGATTCTCTGAGACAAAACATCTCAAATAAGTCTCCAGATTCTGGTTAGTGCGTTCAGTCTGTCCGTTCGACTGAGGATGAAAGGCGGAAGAGAAGGACAATTGTACCCTCAGGTGAGTACAGAACGCCTTCCAGAATCTGGAAACAAACTGAGTCCCCCTATCAGACACCACATCAGAGGAAATACCATGTAGCTTCATGATGTTATCAACAATCACTTGTGAGAGAGTTTTAGCATTAGGTAGACCTGATAATGCTATAAAGTGCGACATCTTGCTGAAGCAATCAACAACCACCAAAATCTGTTTTTCCTGAGGAATTCGGTAGATCTGTGATAAAGTCCATGGACAAATCCAAGGTCGGGACGGGATGGACAACGGAAATAGAGATCCTTAAGGCAGAGTATGTGTCACCTTAGCGCGTGCACATGTACCACAAGCTGACACATAGCTCTCAACACATTTACGCAACCCTGGCCACCAGAATCTACGAGAAATGAGATCGACTGTGGATCTTCTCCCAGGGTGTCCTGTAAGAACTGAACAATGATGTTCCTCGAACACCTTGTGTCGTAATTCGGAAGGAACAAACAATTTCCCTGGAGGACAAGATTTCGGTGCATCATCCTGGGCCTCCCACAAATCTGCCACAAGGTCGGGATAAAGGGCGGATATTACCACCCCTTCAGGCAATATCGGACCAGAATCTTCCGAATTACCCTCCCCCCCCAGGAAAGCTACGCGACAAAGCATCCGCCTTGACGTTCTTAATCCCAGGGCGATAGGTGACAACAAAATTAAATCTGGTAAAAAACAACGGTTCAGAAGTTTAGCCGACTCCAGGTAAGCCAAATTTTTGTGATTGGTAATCACCGTAATCAGATTAATTTCTCCTTCCAACCAATGAAACCACTCCTCAAAAGCTAACTTAATGGCCAGCAACTCTCTTTTAGCCACGTCATAATTCCTCTCTGCAGCTGAGAGTTTCTTAGAGAAGAAAGCACATGGGTGCCATTTACTAGGTGAAGGACCCTGCGACAAAACTGCTCCTACCCCTACCTCGGATGCGTCAACTTCCACAATGAATGGTTGTGACATATCAGGTTGCACCAGTATAGGAGCAGAAGCAAAACACTCCATCACCGCAGAAAAGGCTTGTAATGCCGCATCAGACCAGACTGAGACATCAGAACCTTTCATAGTCAGGTCCGTCAAATGTTTGACCACAGTCGAGTAGTTCAAAATAAATTTACGGTAGTAGTTGCTGAACCCCAAAAATCGCATAAGCGCTTTCAGATTTTCGGGTCGATCACAGTCCAACACAGCACAGACCTTTTCAGGATCCATACGAAAACCTGAAGAGGAGAGTAGGTAACCCAGGAATTGTACTTCCTGAACCACAAATGCACACTTCTCCATCTTAGCATACAATTTATTCTCTCTTGTAACACTTGTCTCACGTGATCCTGATGCTTCTCCATGTCAGGAGACTAAATTAGAATATCATCCAGATACACCACCACAAACCTGCTGTCACCGCCAGCTCTGTGAGAAGGTCTGTTAGACGTTCTTTGCTACCTCTTGCATGAAGTTCTTTGTTTTGGTTTTACTTTGTCATCTCCTTTCCTTCTCCCAGCTGTCATCTATTTGCACTGATTGTCTCCCTTTATATTCCCTCCCATACTGCCTCACTTTGCGGTTTATACTTCTTCCTGGATGAGTTGTTCACTGCTGGATGCTCCTTCTCCTGATTCCTCAGATAAGTCTGTTTCCTTTATTTGTGTTTACTTGCTGGCTTGATTGTAGGTGACCCTGAATCCGTCCGTATTAAGTGCAGGGAGCCGGTGGTCGTGTCCCCTCACTATTATAGGGTTTTCAGGTGTCAGATAGTATAAGGTATGTGGACATGCAATCATCTACCATAAAGATCTTTGCATGGGCATAGCAGTCAGGGAGAGCTCTAGGGGTTTTATAGGGCTCACCCATATACTCCTTAGTTTGGGATCAAGCCAGTCGGATGTTTATTTATAAGTTCCAGATTTCTGCAACACCATCCATGACACCTGCCCACTGGATGATGAAAGATGTCATTGATGAAATGTTGAAAAACCTCAGGGACATTGGTTAACTCAAAAGGCATGACCATATTCTCAAAATGACCTTCAGGGGTATTAAAGGCCGTCTTCTATTCATCCCCCTCCTTGATCCTTACCAGATTATATGCCCCCCTCCAATCCAATTTGGCACCGACAATCTGATTGAACAAATCCGGGATCAAAGGAATGGGGTAAGGATCACGGACAGTAATGCGATTAAGCTAACGGAAGTCCAAACATGGCCTAAGAGTTCCGTCCTTTTTCTTAACAAAGAAGAATCCTGCAGCCACTGGGGATTTGGATGGTCTAATATGACCTTTAGCCAAACTTTCAGTGATATATTCTCGCATGGCAGCTCTTTCGCGTTCAGATAGATTATACAACCGAGACTTGGGAAACTTAGCTCCGGGAATAAGGTTGATGGGGCAATCATACTCCCGATGTGGTGGTAACTCCTGGTCTCCACTTTCAGAGAATACATTAAAATAATCAGAAATAAACAAAGGTACTTTAGTGGTTACAACAGAAAGCGATGTGCTAAGACAGTTGTCTATGCAATAATCACTCCAATCAAGAATCTGTCTCGCTTGACAATGAATGGTAGGATTATGTTTGCTTAACCATGGTAAACCTAGCACCAAGGGAGCAGACAGACCCTCTAGCACAAAACACGAAATAGATTTTGATGAAAATCACCCACTTTTAAACTGATGTCCTGCACCATTTGTAACAAACATTTTTGTGTGAGTGGAGCGGAATCAATTGCAAACACCGAAATATGTCTTATGCACTTGTTGTCAACCCATGCATACGGACAAACTGACCATCAACTAGGTTAACCCCTGCCCCACTGTCAATAAACACTTAAATTCCCACAGTTTTGGAATCTAGTGCCACCTCGGCAGACAGGAGAAATCAGGTACTACCGGTAAATGACAAAAGTAAATTCTCAGATTACCCACCCACACCACCAAGAGTGAGATGAGGATTAAAAATTTTTCTTTTGTTTTCACCTTGACCCTGAACATAAGGACATACTTTACCAAAATGTCCCCTTTTTCCACAGAAAAAGCAGAGTCCCTTCTTAAGCCTAAAGTTCTTATCACCAGGTCCAGGTGTAGCTCCCCTCAACTGCATTGGTTCGTCACCAGACATGAACTCAAGTGTCTCTTTACCCAAAGTGTCAGAGGAGGCCGCCACCTTATATGATAGTACTTCCTGAGAGTGAGGAACCTTAGATCTCTCCCTCAGGCGTCTATCAATACGTGCAGCAAGGGACATGGCCGCTTACAATGTCTCAGGATATTCGTGAAATCCAAGGCGTCCTTCAGGCTCTCGGATAACCCTTGACAAAAATTGACTACGGAGAGCTGGATCATTCCACTCCGTATCCGTAGCCCATCTCCTAAATCCAGAGCAATAGGTCTCCGCAGAACGCTCTCCCTGCTGTAAGCCACGCAACTTGATCTTGGCCAGGTAGATCCGATCTGGGTCATCATAGATAAGACCCAGAGCTCTGAAAAATTCATCAACCGACACAAGGGATTGTGA